>NC_067151.1:64079070-64379070 GCF_903995435.1 Acomys russatus
CTGATAGCCTGCATCCCCTTCCTCTGTGTGCCTACAGGGCCTCCCTGCCAAGGGGAAGTGATCAAATTACAAGCACCAGAGTTCTTGCCAGAGACAGTCCCTGCTCCCCACTGCCACCTGCCCTCACCATATACCATGAAGAATGAGCTGTCCATTGGCTATATCTGAACGGGGGGGGGGGGGCATCTAGGTTCTTTGCATGTGTTGTCCTTGGTTGGTGCTTTACTTTGTGTAGGCCCTGCCTCCCCCATGTCCAGATCTGCCAGCCTTGATGGTCTCCCTGTCTGGCTCCTGATCCCTCGAGGTCCTCTCATCCCCCCATCACTCTTCCATACAACTCCCATTGATCCACCCTGAGACCTGTTGCAAGTCCTAGCTTCTGCCCCATCCTGCACTGGGTGGAGTTTCCCAGAGGACATCTATGTTGGGCTAATACCCACTTATACGTGAGTATATACCATGTGTGTCTTTCTGGGTCTGGGTTACCTCCCTCAGTATGATCTTTCTAGTTCCATCCATTTGCCTGCAAATTTCAAGATTTCCTTGTTTTTAATAGCTGAGTAGTGTTCCATTGTGTAAATGTACCACAGTTTCTTTATCCATTCTTCAGTTGAGGGATATCTAGGTTGTTTCCACATTTTGGTTATTATGAATAAAGTTGGTATGAACATAGTTGAGCAAATGTCCTTGTTGTATGGTGGAGCATCATTCAGGAATATGCGCAGGAGTGGTGTAGCTGGGTCTTGTGGTAGCACTATTCCCAATTTTCTGAGAAAGCACCAAATTGATTTACAAAGTGGTTGTACAAGTTTGCGCTCCCACCAACAATGGAGGAGTGTTCCCCTTTCTCCACATCCTCACCAGCATGTGCTGTCACATGTGTTTTTGATATTAGCCATTCTGATAAGTGTAAGATGAAATCTCAGAGTTGTTTTGATTTGCATTTCCCTGACAACTAGGGGTTTTGAGCATTTCTTTAAGTGTTTCTCAGCCATTCAATATTTCTCTATTGAGAATTCTGTTTAGCTTTGTACCTCATTTTTTAATTGGATAACTTGGTTTGTTGGTGTTTAATTTCTCGAGTTCTTTATATATTTTGGATATTAGCCCTTTGTCAGACATAGGGTTGGTGCAGATCTTTTCCCAGTCTATAGTCTTTCATTTTGTTCTGTTGACAGTGTCCTTTGCTTTGTAGAAGCTTTTCAGTTTCATGAGGTCCCATTTATTAACTGTTGATCTTAGAGCCTGAGCTGTCGGTGTTCTGTTGAGAAAGTTGTCTGCTGTGCCACTGAGTTCAAGGCTCTTGCCTACTTTTTCTTCTAACAGATTTGATGTGTCTGATTTTATGTTGAGGTCTTTAATCCACTTAGACTTGAGTTTTGTTCTATTTGCATTTTTCTACATGTAGACATCCAGTTAGACCAGCACCATTTGTTGAGTATGCTATCTTTTTTCCATTGTATGGATTTAGCTTCTTTGTCAAAAATCAAGTGCCCTTTGGTGTGTGAGTAAAAATGGCTATCTTAGCAAAAGCAACCCACAGATTCAATGCAATCCCTATCAAAATACCTACACAATTGTTTACAGGCCTAGAAATAACTATTCTCACCTTCATATATAAAAACAAAAAACCCAGAATAACTAAAACAATCCTATACAATAAAAGATCTTCTGAGTAATCTCTATCCGTGGTCTCAAGCTGCACTATAGAGCAACAGTAATAAAAACAGCATGGTACTGGCATAGTAATAGGCTGGTTGATCAATGGAATTCAAAGACCCAGAAATAAACCCACATGCTTATGGACACTTTCTTTCTTTCTTTCTTTCTTTCTTTCTTTCTTTCTTTCTTTCTCTTCTTCTTCTTCTTCTTCTTCTTCTTCTTCTTCTTCTTCTTCTTCTTCTTCTTCTTCTTCTTCTTCTTCTTCTCACATATTACTTTAAGAATTTAATTTCCTGAATCACCTTAACTTGTTATTGTGTTGAAATAGTCTTATTTCCCTTTCAGTTTTGAGACACAATTACTGGGGATAGCAATCTTGGTCGATAGTTATATACTTTCATTATTTGAAGTACATTATTCCGTGCTTTCCTGAATTTTAGTTTTGATGATAAAAGACTTGAAATTGTGTTATTTCTGCCTTCATGAGTGAGGTGGCTTACAGATCTTATCATTTTTCTTTGTATTTTTGACATATTTACTAGGATGTGTCATGGAGGATTTTTTCCTAATAATGTGTATTTGGGTTTCTAAGTGCCTCTTCTAGTTAGATAAACGTTTCTTTCTCTAGTTTTGACAAACTTGGGTCTATAATCTCAATGAATAAGTTCTCTAGGCCTTGAGGCTTCATCTTAGTTTCTTCTTCTACTCTGTAGAGTCTAAAGTTTAGTCTTTTAATATATAATATTGAGTTCTTGGAGAAAACTTCACAAACTTTTCTTTATATTTATCTTTATGTTTTATTGTCCTTGCCGTGTCTTTCATCCCTAAAATGTGTTACTCTGCATGGTCTTGTCTGTCAATGATACCTTCTGTAGTGTGTTTCCTTTTTTGATTGCTTCTTTTTTAAAATTAGACTGCTTCTTTCTTTTCCAAATTTTCTGTTTGATTCTTTTTAATCACCTCAATTTTCTCTCTTAAATCTCATTTATGTTCTTTAACTGTTTCCTCCAGATTATTAATTATTTCATTTGGTAACTTTCTGTCTGACTAGGTCCTGCATTATTTTTGTAACTTTCCTGTCTAGACCCTGATTTGATTTTCCTACTTTATTCATCTGCTTATTGAATTCTTGAAATGGACATTGATCTGTACTCTGAAGTGTGTTCCAGCAATTCAATTATCTCATTGTTTTTGCTTTCCTTAGTTCAAAGGTTATCAGTGTGTGGATGAGTCACAGTGGGATGCTGCTTGTGGTTTTTATGTTCCTGTGTTGTTTTTGCACATCTGTTGGGATTTTTTGTGCTCTGTAGTTTTTACTATGCTTTCCCTTTCCTTAGTGGCTCAGGTGGTTTCCGTTTATGCTGGGCATGATGAAGCAGCTGAGCCTTTGCAAAGGGGTTGAGGGGAGATGTGGAAGGACAGGTCACACGGTGGTGGTCCAGAAGCAGAAAGCCAGGGTGAAGGCAATAATATTCAAAGGTTCACTCCTAACTACTTGTGTCTACTAGCTAGGCTCCAGTCTCCTACAGGTTGCACACCCCCCCCCAAAGAATAGAACTATACTCAAAACACAAGCCTGTGGAAGACATTGCTGGTTCAAAGTACAATGATCTATTTGAGACTTCGGACGTCCTTGAACATACTATGGGTACTTCTGCTTGCTTTACTCAAGCTAATAGCCCACAGGGCTTGTACCTGATGTCTCATGTTCTAACTAACGGGGACCACTGATAAAGGCTAACCCAAGCACTGACCTTGTTTGGTGGAAATTTGAAGAACATGTTGTGAAGGGAAGACTGCAAGGTGCCTGGAGATAGAAGATAGTCAAGACCAGCTTGCAATCTATTGAAATAGTTCAGACGAAAATGATCGTCATCCTGAGCTTAGGGGTGTACAAGGGAATTATTTAATCCTGTTATTATTACTCAGGAGAGAAGATTCCTAAAGAAGCAAGCGCTTGGGCTGAGTGGGGATGTAAGGGCTTTCTGAATGCTTTTCCGTCAACTGAGTTAGAATGCCTGTGGACACTTCGATGGGGATGTCTCCGATATACCCTCATAAGAAATAGCTGTAGTAAAGACAGCTTTATATAGCTTGAAACAGACTGCCAGGATGATATGGCTAAATGGCCAAAGGCGAGTAAGTTGAGGTGTTAAAGGCAGGTAAGGAGAGGTTAAGGCCCCAGGAAGAAGAGCGCTCAGGGTTTTGATATGAATGTTGGCAGTAAAGGTTATGCAAGTGTCAATGTGTCAAGGAGGCAGGGTCCTGAAGGAGGACAACAGCTGTGGTGACTTCTGACTGGCCTTTGTCTATCCTACTTGGCATTTTCACCCCCCAGATGCTGTTAGTTCAGCCTTTCCCTCCTTTAATGACCCCGTCATTTTCTCTTCTGAGACTCATCTAGAGATTGCCCACTGCCCCTTACATTGTCCAATATTCTATCATTTCCCTCAGGTCTTCTCGGGGCAGGCCCTGGACTCTCAGAAATCATGAGGACATTCTTCAGTTGAAAACCCAGGATGGAGAGTCTCAGGGTATTTATCAGAACCCAGACAGAGCCTTCAAGCATGCTAGGCATATTTCTGGTTCCCCTCCTCTCATGAGGCGTTAGACTGAGATGAGAAGCAGAGAGCTGCACCTGCTGTTGAGTAAGACTTGCTGCTGCATGACTAGTCCACAGTGGTATTGAATTAAAATAGCTAAACCACCATAGATAAAGCTTCTATGCCTGACTGGTGTGCACTGAGTTTGTCTTTGTGCTTTATGAGAAGCTGTTGAATCAACAAACAGTAAATGGGACCTCATGAGTCTGAGAAGCTTCTGTAAGGCAGGAGACACTGTCAAAAGAACAAAGCCACAGCCTACAGACTGGGAAAAGATCTTCACCAACCCTTCATCTGACAAAGGTCTAAGTATCCAAAATATATAAAGAACTTAAGAAATTAAACACCACCAAACCCAATAAACCAATTGAAAAATGGGGCTCAGAATTAAACAGGATTCTCAACAGAAGAATATTTAATGGCTGAGAAACACTTAAAGAAATGCTGAACGTCTTTAGTCATCAGAGAAATGCAAATCAAAATGACTCTAAGATTCCATCTTATACCCATAGAATGGCTAAGATCAAAAACTCAAGTGACAGCACATGCTGATGAGGATGTGGAGAAAGGGGAACACTCCTTCATTGCTAGTGGGAATGCAAACTTGTACAACTACTTTGGAAATCTATCTGGCGCTATCTCAGAAAACTGGGAATAAGGCTTCTTCAAGACCTAGCTATTCTACTCCTTGGAATATACCCTAAAAATGCTCCAGCACACAACAAGGACATATACTCAACCATGTTCATAGCGGCCTTATTCATAATAGCCAGAACCTGGCAATAGCCTAAGTGTCCCTCAGTAGAAGAATGGATAAAGAAACTATGTTACATTTACACTATGGAATACTACTCAGCTATAAAAAAACAAGGAAATACCAAAATTTGTGGACAAGTGGATTGAGCTAGAAATGATCATAATGAGTGAGTTAACCCAGAAACAGAAAGACTCACGTGGTATATACTCACTTATAATTAGACACTAGCCCAAGACGCATGTCACATGAAAATCTTCACTTACCAGGAGATTGGGATAGTTGTGAGGACATCCTATTGGGACCCTAGGTGAGAGAAGTATGGGAGAATGGGGAAACAGAAAGATCCAGAGGGTCCTAGAAACCTATAAGAAGAACATCATGATGGGCAGATATGGGCCCAGGGGTTCTGCTCAAACTACTGCACCAAGCAAGGACAATACTTGAGTAAACATAGAACCCCCTTCTCAGATGTAGCCAATGAACAGGACATTCTCCAGTTATGTGGAGAGCAGGGACTGACTGGGACGTGATCTATGGTGACCCATATTTGACCACTTCCCCTTGGTGGGGAGGCCTGGTGGCACTCAGAGAAAGAATAAACAGGCTACCAAGATGAGACTTGATAGCCTATGACCATATAGTGGGGGAGGAGGTCGCCCTCAGTCATAGACATAGGGCAGGGGAATAGGGTGAAAGTGGGAGGGAGGGAGGAACGGGAGGATACAAGGTATGGGATAACAATTGAGATGTAATCTGAGGAAATTAATTAAATTTAAAAGAAGAAGAGGCTGTTGGGTATGAGAGACAGAAGCTAAACTACAGAATCACAAGATTTATTAGATACTGTGTATAGTCACAGATTCCGCCACAACACTGGGAATGAAGTCAGAGTCCTTACACCAATGACAGGCGCCCCCTCCCCTCCATTCATTACCCCACCCCCCCAGGACCTGGGAAGAGGCTCTGATATCTAAGGTTGGTATGGGCTCCTTGGGGTGGATGCTAGGTCATAACATCCTGTATCCTAGCCTGTCACAGACATGAAGAAGGCCAGGGCCAGGCAGACTCATGGATGCATAGGCCAGCCAGGGACCTGAAGGAAGTGTGGTAGATGGCTCTCTTTCCTTATGTGGGATGGTTGGAGAGACTTAGGGACTCTGGGATGGTTGCTTTAGTTTTGGCACCACTGCACTTCCTAGTTGTGCTGCTATTACTTGGTAGTGGGCAAGTCTTCTCCCTTCACTAGCTGGATTGGCTGAGTCTCTTGGACTTGGTCAATGGTTGGTACAACTTGCCCCATCTGCTTCTCCTGCTGTGTCAGGTGCTCTGGTGGTTGCTCATCCTTTCTTACCAGTTGCTTGCCTTTCTTTACTAGTTCTCGGTCCAGCCGCTGGTCCGGGAGTTCCTTCTTCCGTTCTTGGTGTGAGCCATCTAGCTGCTGCTCCCTTGGGACTTTGTCTTGCTGAAGTGACCGACGCAGGAGTCTTGGTCCTTGATACCCTTCATGCTCTGGCTTCTGCTGCTGCTGCTTTCCCAGATCCAGTTCTGGCTCACGCGGCTCCTGCTTCTGTTTCTGATCATGTCCCAGGTGCAGTTCTGGCTCGTGCGACTCCTGCTGCTTTCCCAGATCCAGCTCTGGCTCATGTGACTCTTGCTGCTTTCCCAGGTGCATTTCTGGCTCGTATGATTCCCGATGCTGCTGCTTTCCCAGATCCAGCTCTGGCTCAGGCGACTCCTGATGCTGCTCCTTTTCTGGCTCCTGTGATTCCTGCTGCTGCTGGTTTCCCAGGTGCAGTTCTGTGTCTTGTGACCGTTGTGACTGCTTCTCTCTCAGGTGCAGTTCTGGCTCACTTGACTCCGGAGGCTGCTGCTTTTCTGGCTCAGGTGACTCCTGATGCTGCTGCTTTCCCAGGTGCAGTTCTGGCTCACACTGCTTCGCCTTCTGGTGTTGTCTCTGACGCAGCTCCTGCTCTTGTGGTTCCTGTTGCTTCTGCTTCTGTCCCGGGTGCAGCTCCTGTGCCTGTGGGTCCCCGTGCCTCTGCCCCACGTGCAGTTCCCGTTCCTGTGGTTCCCGTTGCTTCTCCCGTGGGATCAGTTCCTGCTCCTCAGGAGTTTGCTGCTGCTGACCCAGGTGCGATTCTGGATCCTGCAGCTTCTCCTGGTGGTGTCTCAGATGCGGCTCCTGTGGTGTCAGTATGTCTTGCTGCTGCTGCTGGTGGTGGTGGTGCTGGTGGTGGTGGTGCTGCTGCTGCCCCTGTTGTGGCCTTTTCACAGGCAGCTGCTGCTTCTGTGGTCTCTGCTGCTGCTGGTGCTGCTGCTGCTCCTGTGGTGGCGGCAGCTGCTTCCTCAGATGCAGCTCCTGCTCCTGCAGCCCCTGCTGCGGCTTTTTCACAGGCAGCTGCTGCTTCTGGGGTCCCTGCTGCTGCTGGTGCTCACACACTTGCTCAGACAGCCCCTTCACAGGGGTCGTGCCCTTCTCCTCATGTGTGAGGGGGCCTATTCCTTGGGTCTCAGAGAACACCTTCTGGCATTGTTCATGTTGTGGAGCTGGTTGCTTTGGTTGTTCCTGCTTGGCGTGGGCTGGGGGACACACAGTCTTCAAGGATTCCTGAACCACAGCTGGGCCAGTCACCGGCACTGTTTGCTGCTGGGACATCTTGGAAGTTTCTGTAGCGCAAATTGAATAAACAGAAAAGTCAGAGCGTGGCTGAAGGCAAGGGGAGCCGAGGAGCTGCGGATGGTACTGAATACACACAGTGGCCCTGCTTCTCGTTATCCTTACTCCTGACCAGGGCACTCCCCCACTTCCTCAAGCTGAGGTTCCTGGAAGCAGAGGAGAGTGAAGGGTGGAAATGGGGAGGGCAAAGAAAAGCTGTCTCCCTGTGAGCTCCCGTGGTCACTACAAAGGTTCTGCAAGAACGGGCTGGCTGTTGATTAGCCTGCTTTTGTCTAGTTCCTCCCTGGAGCCTAGAATGATGAATTCTGGGATTATGTCGCTGTGGGAAGGACATGTTAGAAAAAGAAAGGTCTCACCGAGGACCTCAGAGACCTGGAAAGCTTACAGGCTGTGCTGAAAGGGACACAGGGATTGCCGCAGACTTGGACTGGAGTCACCTAGCACGTTGCAGGCCCAACTCCCAGCAACCCACCGGATTTCTGGGCAGCTCCTTTAGTCTCTCTGGGTTTAAGAATTGTTTTCCCCCTCTGAACAATTAGGAGGTTGGCCTGTTCATCCTGCGAGCTCCTTTCTTCCTTGACCTTCTGAGTGTGAGCTGTAGCCCCAGGGCCAGGGGTGAGGGAGTGAGGGGCTGATGGAGGGCTAGTGAGAACTGGAGCTTGCTGTGACGAGTCTTGTACTTCTAATAGGATTTTTCCAGCTCCTGTTCTGCCTGGGTTTCTCCATACAGAAAGCACCACAGCAAGTTTCCCTCTGCACACCTACCTACCCACCCTCTCGGGGGATAAGCAGTCCAGCTGAATCTAGCCCCCGGAGCAATGTCCACACCCATTGGAAGCCTGCAGCTCCAACTAAGGTCGGTTGCAGGGCTGACACTCACCAGGCTCACAGAAGAAAGAAGGTAGAGGCTTCCGGCAGAGTGTTGAGCTAAGCAGGGACCAGGGCTCTCTTTATATTGTCCCTGCCTAGCCTCTTTCTCAGGTTAGGGGTGGTGGACTGGTTTCACCACTCCAGTTGGTCAACTTCCTCCAACTCCTTTCTGAGTCACCTGGTAACTTAGGCAATCTACCCCCCTCCTCCAGGGCTCCCTCCCCCCTCCTCCAGGGCTCCCTCTCCTCTCCTCCAGGGCTCCCTCCCCTCCCCTCCTCCAATGTTCCCTCCCCCCTCCTCCCGGGCTCCCCCCTCCAGGGCTCCCCCCTCCTCCACGGCTCCCTCCCCCCTCCTCCAGGGCTCCCCCCTCCTCCAGGGTTCCCTCCTCCCTCCTCCAGGGCTCCCCCCCTCCAGGGCTCCCCCCTCCTCCATGGCTCCCTCCCCCCTCCTCCAGGGCTCCCTTTTCCAGCTCCTGTCTGACCATGGGAGTGTGAGGGTAGAGATCATCTGACCGGAGCACAAGAGAGAAGAGGAGGTGAGAAAGGGCTCATACTTTGTAACCCCAAGCAAGCTTATCTTCCAGGCTCTACGGGTTTGGCCCGATTTCTGCATTGGGGTATCCATTTCCAAGGGCATGACATAAGCAGCTTTGTGTTTTAGGGACAGCCAGGCCAAGATCTATGGTAGGGCAGTATAAGGGGTCACTTCTCAAGAGCCATGTGGTGGGAAGTGCTATTGAGCCTGTCTGTACGCAGCGTCTATACTCAGAACATGCCATGACTTGAATCTGTAAGGACATAAACAGTGGCTTGGGAAAGGTCAACTACATGGACGTGGGTAGCATACATAGTTCCGTCCGATGTATGCCAGGGTCTGCCCAGCCCCACATCATGCCCAAAACTGTATTTTCCTAAGGATGCTGTCCTCATAAAAGCTCTTGGTTCACTCCAGGAGAGGGAAAGAGGAAAGAGTAGAAAACAGATATGGTCAACTCATTGCATTTCCTGATGATAACCAATACTTTCTATAATTAATTTTTGGAATTGCACAGCATACAAGCTTAGAACCAGACTGTCCATTGCCATCTCAAAGCACTGTCTTTCTTCCTCTCTCTCTCTCTCTTTTTCTTTCTTCTTCTTCTTCCTTCCTTCCTTCCCTTCTGGTGAGGGAGGTGGTTCTAAACAGAGTTTCTCTGTGTAGTCCCGGTGGCCTCCAGTTAAAAGATTCACCTACCTCTGCTTCCTGAGTGCTAGGATTAAAGACATGTGCCATCGTTAGAAAATGTTTCTTAAAAATAGATTAGAAAACATTTTAGAATAGGAATTCAAGCATCACCTCTGCCCCTGCAATGCTCGTCATGACCCAGCGTGCATCTGATAAAATTCAAAGGCCCCGACTTTTGTGACGTGACACATGCTGCACCCTCTCTGACTGGTGCACTGCAACCTCACTCCAGATCCTCAGGCTCCAGGGCACATCATAAGTGCTTTGCCTCAGGGTTGCAGTTCTGCTTTCCCTGTGCCAACAGGCTCCTTTCCAGTGCTCTGATATGTATTCAGGCTTGGGTGGAAATGTTCGGGTCTGACAAAAATACTCCTCTGACTAGCCTAGCTATGGGATTGTCCTCTTTTTTAATTAACTAACACAATTAAGTTATTTTATTTGAATTTATTCAAATTTTTATTGTTTGTCTATTCCGCTGAAAAACAAGTTATATAAGGACAGAGGTATACTGGGCATGTTTTCCACTGTCTCAAGAACCTGTCAAAGTCACCTCACACACTAAGACATTATTAGTATTAGTTGAAGGAATGAACGACAGCAAACTAACTTCATATCTAGAGATAAAAAATTTCTGATAGCTCTAGATTTCTAATAATTAGTCATGCTAACTCATCTTCGTGTGCGTGGAAATGTGTGTGCTAGCAAAACCGAGCTGGATTGTGTCTTATTTCCCCTTTAACGCTCAGTTAACAGCTTATTTTATGGAGCTCATTCATCAACACTCTCTTATTTTGAGTTAATACAGAAAAAAAGAAAGTAAAATAATGGAAAGATAACGCCTCATTTTTAATTAGTTTTGAGAATGTCCTCCCCTCTGTCCCACTTTCCTGGTAAGTGAAGATTTTCATGGGACATGCCCCTTGGGCTAGTGTCCAGATATAAGTGAGTATATACCATTTGAGTCTTTCTGCTTCTGGGTTAACTCACTCATTATGATCATTTCTAGCTCAATCCATTTATCCACAAATTTCAGGAATTCCTTCTTTTTTAATAGCTGAGTAGTATTCCATAGTGTGAATGTACCACAGTTTCTTTATCCATTCTTCTACTGAGGGACACTTAGGCTGTTCCATGTTCTGGCTATTATGAATAAGGCCGCTATGAACATGGTTGAGCATATGTCCCTGTTGTGTGCTGGAGCATCTTTTGGGTATATTCCAAGGAGTGGAATAGCTAGGTGATGAGGAAGCCTTATTCCCAGTTTTCTGAGATAGCGCCAGACAGATTTCCACAGTGTTCCAGTTCCCTGTCTTGATTACTGTCTAATCTTAGTCTTACGCAGATCTGTTCACAGTGCTGGGTTCACCTTGTTCCTGGGGGCTCACTCTTCAAGCAGATAGAGGCCTTACGGGATCCCTCTGTCCCCTAGACCAGTTCACCAGACCTTCTCTATTCCCAGAGCTCTCCTGGAAAGCCTGAACTATACTATTTTCTATACCCCCACCCCACGAGAAGAACTAATCGAGCTTTCTCACATGGGCACTGGTGTACTTATGCTCCACTTCTGACCTCCATATGGGAGGAATCTGTTTCTCCTCAACCTGTGACAGTGCCAGGGCAGCAAACTGTGCAAGGAGTCGCGCGCAGTCTTATGGGTTTCCTAGTGGCTCGGTATCTGCCAGATCTGCCTCCCACCTTCTGATTCAGACGACAGTAAGGACTCAGAAAAAACAGTATGTGTACATGAGGAGTGTTTGACCTCTGGGCAGAGCTAGGGGGTGGGAAAGAAGGCAAAGGCTAGAGCCTGGGAGCATTGTAGTTGCAGGAAGGTTGAGGAAGCCCCAGACCTCAAACACGTAGAGGCCCCATAGTCTGCTCTTAGATTACCCAACTCAGGGACTGGAAATGCATATGTATAAGGCAAACCCTTTCAGCCCCATGCTGTCTGACTGACTTTATAAGTCTCAGATCCTTGTGATAAATCCAAGAAACTTCCCAGTGCTGGCTTAATATATTGAAAGTGAGCTCTCCCGTAACCCATGCAGTGGCCTTGACGCAGGTTTTCCTCAGCTCTTTTAAACCCTGGCCATTTTTCTTCTAGAGGCAGAAAACGCCCGATTTATCTCTCCTCCCTGGCAACTGGTTTTACTTGTGAGTTATTTGTGTGTGGTGTGGGGCGAAAGGGTTAACCATGGAAATCTATTGCCCTGGAGGGCAGTAGAGATGTTGGGAATAGCTCTTCATGAGTTTCTGTCCTGGGACTGTGATGAAGGATGGTGCTAGGGAGATGATTTGGGCCAAGAGATCTCACAGTCCTATCTTGCATGGCTGTGCAGCATCTGTGTGTTATTGTCCAGTGTAGAGAAGCTCTGAGGATGCTGTCCTCCTTTCCTCTGGTCCTCGGTGCACTGTTTCCTGTATCATCCCTCCACCTGCATCCTGCCCTGCCTGTTTCCTTTACATACCTAGGGTCTTCCTCGCCTGCCTCTATTGCCTGCTAACCCTGACCCTGTTTTCTCAGTTGCCATTGTGCCCTTCTTGTCTTTGCTAGAGAATAATTCTGAGGGAGAGACAACACCAGAAATTGTCACAGGACTGGTTCTTTCTTTCTGGACATTGGGGTGCACCTACGTGAGTCCTGCTTTGCTCTGTATCGCATTGTCCGGCTGCCCTGCGTTGGCCTGCTGCTGAATTGTCCATTCTCAGCTCACGCTAAGTCTCCAGTGTTGGCCTTTCCTTTTGAACACCGTCTCTATGGAAGAACATTTCCGGTTTTGCTCTTGATGGAAGCAAGAGCGAGAACAAGGGCACGGTTGGGTACTGAGGAGAGAAGAGAACTGAATTGGCAACGAATAAATCAGTTTTTGGAAACTTGCCTTTGAAGAGTTTGGAGTGCTGCTGCTTCTTCCAAGAGCAGCATTTCCTGTGCTGGGGTCCATTGCCTCCTGGACAGAAATGAGGATGCAGTGAGTCTGTGCTTGGGCTAGACTGGAACCCAGATGCCCTGGGTGCTGCGCTGAGGGCATCTCTGCCCCATCAGGCTTCTTAATATGGTTTAGTCAATGTGACAGGTTTTACTACATGATATCAGAGACATCTTCTAAGCCCCATAAGTCAATCTTTTACCAACAGCATAATAAATTCTGGATTCGGAAACAGTGGCACATGCCTTTAATCACCTCTAATCCCAGCACTTGAGAGGCAGAGGTAGGTGGATTGCTGTGAGTTCGAGGCTAGCCTGCTCTACAAAGCAAGTCCTGGATAGCTAAGACTACACAGAGAAACCCTGTCTCAAAAAAACAAAACAAAACAAAACAAAAAAAAAAAACTAAACAAACAAACAAACAAAGTAATTGGTTGATTAATTCTAGATTATCTTGGGAAAGCACCAGTTTGCCTGGCTCTAATTCAGCTCAACCCCCCTTGAGGTGACCTTTATTGGTCCTGAGGATAGAGAGCTGCATTCCTTGGTGGTTCTGGTGCTGAGGCTTAACCTAGTCCAATCAGGATGACACCTGGGCCAGGAGTCCCACTCTCTGAAAGTGTTGTGTTTGTAAGGAGGACCCAAGCGCCTCTGTAAGTTGCTGTGAGAGCTTGGTGAGGTAATATGCTTAGCACCTGACTGGCACTCAGGACACAGGCTGCTTTCTTTTTGAACATCATTACACATGTTGGTTGGTAGTCATGTAGTAAGGAGTAATGCCTAAGGGAAAGCATTTGAAGGAAACAGATTTTTAGAGATTGTAAGAGTTTATTTTCTTATTTTTCCTTAAAAATCATGAGGATTTTGCCAGGTGTAGTGTAGCATGCTTTTTTGGTAATCCCAACATTTGATAGGTAGAGGCGAGACAATCAGGGGTTCAAGGCCATACTCAGGCTACATAATAAGTCTGAAGAAGAAGAAGGAGGAGGAGGAGGAGAAGCAGAAGGAAGAGGGAAGAAAGAAAGAAAGAAGAAAAACCAAACTAAACCAATAAGAACAATAAAAACAACAAGACCCTATGAAGCTCCAAAGAGGTACACTGTGTCAGAGAAACCAAACCGCTTGCCTTTTCATTTTCAAATCTATCTAATCTGCCTCCTTCTGGGCCCCAAGTGACAATTAGCACATCACAGAATACCGTGTTATCTTTCTTTCTCTAATGGAGTCTTGTGTGCCCACAGTGGGGTAATAAAGAAATTAAAATGGATTTGTATTCCTAGAGTGTGATGGGACATGGGGCCTGGGTGGACAGAGAAGAAATAATGATTTGGGATTAAGGTTTGATATAGGAAAAGATTCCAGACAAAAGAATGAGGGGTGTAGGCAGAGTCTGGTATGACGGATGGGTCAGGAAGGATGGAAAGGGTTGTATCAACCAGAGGGAATGAAGGAATGGGCTGGTGGATGGGATAAGACATACAGGGTGTAAAGTTTTGGGGTGTGTGTGGACAGACATGACCTGAGGAGTGGGAGAGGTCCAGGGCAGTAGAGAACAGACAGCACATGGCTGGGCCTGGAGTATAGAATAGAGACTGGGTGAGGGGCACAACAGGGGTACGAAAAAGGCAGGCACAGGAGAAGTCCAATCATACAGCTTTCACCAGCAGAAGTCTTCAAGCGTCAGACAAATAAACAGAAGTAGGTAGGGACTCCAGTTTAGCCCTTATTTCTTGCTAATTGGGGTGTGTGCAGGGGGCACCTGATCCGGCCACAGCTACCTCCTGACTGGTTAATTGCTCTCAAAAATTACTTCTGATGCATGTGCACGTGTGGGTACGGAGGAGATCCGGAAATAATGCACGGTTCTGGAGTAGCCTGTAGCAACAGCAGCTGACATCCTTGCCTCACTTTGGTCCTGGTGAGCCTCTGGTGAACATTGCCCAGTATGGCCCTTTCCTGACCCGTCTATTTGCTCTCTGTATTTGCAGATGATTTGTCACGAAGCCACCCAAGACTCTTGGTCTCCAGGTGAGTCGTTCTGATGCAGGGCAGCAAATCAGCCCATCAGCCTTCCTCCCCCGCTCATGTACACACCCTTCAAACCGGGTCACCCAGCCAAGACTTTACGGGGCCCTGAGTCTTACGTATGCCAGGATGCTAAGGGCCCTGGTCTGTCCTTCCAGACTGATGGAGGGATACAGTCCTCAGCCTCAAGAAGCCTGGTTTAGAAAGGCCCTGCTTCTGTTCTAGGGCGACTTCTGGCCTAATAAAGTAGCAGAGAGGGTTGTAACTCAATGCCACACTGAGAGAATACTCTGTATCCTCGGACCCAGGCCTGAGGAAGTGTTCCTTCGGGACATTCGTAAGAAATAAATCCTCGTAAGCCTGTTTATCCCAGCCACTCTTATTCACTATCTCACTTAATCCCTTTCATATTACAGAGGAGGAGGCCAGACTCCACAGCATCTGAGCCTTTGCCAGCAGTCTCACCACTAGCAAGTGGGTTATTTAGATCTCTGCTCCCAGTCCTTTGCTTCCACTCCTGAAATAGATTTGTCATTAAGTGTGCTGGGGCCCATCCTGAGTGGCACCCAGGACTGCCATAGAGAAAGACAGAGCTACTTGCCGCCTGGCATGCAAGGTGGAAAGTGCTGGAACAGCTAAAAGGCCGTTTCCTACCATTCAGGTTTTACTAGAAAGCCCATGAGAGCAAAGCAGGCAGCAGGAGGATAGAGGTCAGGGTGTTATGGGGTGCTGGCGAACCAAACTCCCTCCCTCTGACAAGTATTTGCTTGCTCTGCTCCAACCCCACTCTCCCCTCACCCCATCCATGCACTTCTGCCAGACAGCTCAGGCCCAGTCACCTCTGAGGGACCTACTGCCATACTGTGAGTACTAAGAAAATGACCCCTTGACTCAGAGACGGTGACACAGAGACTCCAGAGGGGCCCTGGGAGGCAGAGCAACCGGGGCAGGCCCTAGGTTTACTTCAGACACTTTATAATCCTGTTCCCTCTCCTGGAATCACCTTTTCCAACTTCTGCCTAGCGACTGGATTTTCTTAACTGCCGTTAACCGACAGCATTCTCGAGCTTGTGTTCCAAGGCCCTAGCGATCCAGCATTAAGCTAAACAGGGAAGCATCTCTCCTGTGTGAAAGGTTTCATTCCCATTTGGCAGGTCAGCAATAAGTAAAACAAACACAAGACCAGACACTGACAGCAGTTTAAGTGCTATGTATTTGTTAGCCCGTGTAGAAACAAACGCACCAAGAAAAGCTTGTGAAGTCCAGGCGCTGAAGAGAGACTTTAAATCGGATAGTCACAGAAAGGTCTTGGGGAAAAAAAGGAAAGTCAGCACCAGGTGAAATGGAGGAGGAAAAGGAGATGGTGCAACAAACAGTGCCAGACAAGAATCTTATGGAACCAGCAAGAAGGCTGATGTGACTGGGCACACGTGTAAGTAAAACAGGGTCAGGGAGGGAGGGAAGGTGGTGAGTGTGGGAGATCATGCAACATCTTCGGGGTTTGCAGTGGCAGAAATGAGAAACAACAGGGCTGTGACACCTCCTGACTTGACTTTGAGCGCATCTTTCCGGCACGAGCAGAGGCAGCCGGAGCAACAAGAAGCAACTGCATGACTTCATGAATATCTCAGAAGCAGGGTGGTATCGATAGAAACAGAATGAGTCAGATTACAGGTGATAGTTAATCCTGCCACAACAGAAGCAATAGATGAGATCTAGGTGGCAAACCGACGACGATGGAAACATTTTAGCCTCGCCTGATAGGAGAGAGCTGTCATTAACAGAGCCAAAGGGACTACAGAAGGGCTGAGAAATCTCATCTGTGAGTTATGGAGCAGGCCAAGTTTGAAGTTCCCAACAGAGACGCGGGCAGCCGTCACGCGACATTCAGAGGTACAAACCCCGAGTTCAGGGAGAGGCTTGTGTTACAGACATGTATTAATGAGGCATCTGGCTGTGAATTATATCTGAAGTCATTATCTAAGGTGACGTAACGAAAAGAATGAACCAGAGGGAGAGGCTGGAAGACTGTCCGCACTGGCAAGTGGTCAGGGAGATATGAAGGAAGTCAAGGCAACCGAGAGAAGATGAAACCACGGGCAGTCAGTTAGGAAATGCTGCAGGAAGATGGAGGGGGATGTTCTAGAAGGAGCCAGACCATTGTTGAAGTTGCGGGGGCAGATGTTGATAGAAAACGCTATGCTGAACTTAAGAAAGTCAAATCTACAGGAGCCGAGGCCAAGCAGGGAGTTCGATGGCTAGTGGGTAGCAGAAAGAGACGTTGATCAGCTAGCACAAAATTCCAGGTCTGAGTAAGTGCTGAAAAGCTCAGGTACAGCAAGGCTGGTGGTGATAGAGGTGCTAATTTGAATGCAGCAATCATTTCACAACGTACACGCAATACGAGGTGATCACATTGTGTGTTATTGAGTATACATAGTCCTACTGAATATCTTAAAAGATAAGACTGGGAATGCCTGTCGTGTTAGGGAATATGGAACTTGCTAGAGACCTTGATGAAGGCAACCTGTGATAATTAATCTTGACTGTCAACTTGGCAGGATCTGCACTAACCCAGGATAAAGTTTCTGCACATGTCTAGGTTGAGTTAACTGAGGAGGAAGACCTACCCTAAATGTTGCTGGTACAGTTCTGTGGGCTGAATGAAAAGGAAAAAGTGTCACTTCTCTCTCGGCTTCCTGTCTACAAAGGCAGTATAACCAGATGTTGCATGTTCCAGCATCTGGGAGGTCCCCAACATGATGGGACATGTCACTGTAAGCAAAACTAAACCTTTCCATCCTTCATTTTTTTCTCAGACATTTTAATCACAGCAATGAGAAAAGTAACTAATAGCCTAAGGTGGATGCAAGAAAATAGCCAGATTGGAGTGGAATTAAGAGACAGTATAGACAAAAAAAAAAAAAAAAAAAAAAAAAAAAAAAAAAAAAGCCACATTTTCAAAACATTGTAAACAGAAACAGTTAAATTACTAACTGGCATCATTGTCTTCTTCTAGTTCTTTTAAACCCTGCTTATATTCTACCAGGAAGCCATCCCTGGCAGACCAGAATGTGCTAAAGCTGTCTAAAGCCAGCAGTATATTTTGCTAGCAAGTGGTAAGTTTGTTTTAATATTTATATAGAAATTCAAAGAATCTAGAAGAGTTATAACAAGTCTGAGGAACAAGACAATTTAAACTTCACATAGCTTTAACAATTACGACATTACAGCAAATAAAACCTTAGTATCACAATAGACAGATTGTACAACAGAGAGAAACTCTAATAAACACGACTAGCTGTTTTGGGCAAAGGTGTAAAAGCAATCTGGTAAAGGATAGCCTTCCACAGATAGTGTTGGCACGGCTGGCTGTGCACACCGGCCGACTCACAACACTCCACACTTCACAACATGTGCAAAAATCAAATGTTGAGGAGAGCACAAGGGAGAAAAATTTTACCATCATTAAGAACTTAATATTTTTCTTTATTCTTCAGAACTTCATACAAGTATATAATGGAATATGGCCAGAACTGTGCCCCATTTTCCTCCTCTCATTTCCTCCAATGTATATCTCCCTCTCAACAACTTCCTCCTCCTTTTCCTCCTCCTCTTCCTCCTCCTCTTCTCTTTCTCCAAGTTCAATTCATGCCACCATTATATGCATTGGTAGAGGGACATCCTCTGGAGTGCGGGAAACCTACCAGTGGGAAGATGCTTAGATCAATTCTTTCTCCCTCTGTAGCTGTCAAGTGCCAATGGCACCTCATTAAGGGGTGGGGTCTAAAGGGCGTCTCCCTCACCTATGACTTTCTCTCGTGCAGTGCTTGAACAAGTAATCATAGTTTCTGTGAGCTCATGACTGTTATAGTCATGTGATGTCCCAAAGACAGCATTTCACTGCACTCCTCCACGTCCTGCAGCTTGTACATTCTTGCCTCCCCTTTGGCCTTGGCTGAAGGAGAGGTGGTTACAAAAATTACCCATTTAGGGGTGGTTACTGTGTCTCGTATTTTCAGCATGTTGAGCAATTATGTGTCTTTGCCTTGTCGTCTACTGAAAAAATGAAGCTTCTCTGACAAAGGTTGGAAGTAGATCTCCAAGGATAAAGATAAGTGTTTAGAACACAATTTGACAGTATGGCCATTTACCAAAGTGACAACAGGGGGTTCTACCGTAGTGCTTATGAGCTTCTTAGCCAAGGACTTTTGACTGAGATTATGGTACCAGGCATGAAATTTCCTCCTATGAAGTAGACTTCAAATACAATTGGTTACCTCGTGACAGGTGTGACACTACTGCACCAGTGGACACATCTTGACGGGCAGAGACGCACTGTAGCATGCAGTGTCCAATTCTGAATAAAATCGTCGATGTCCTTCCTCCCTCAGCAGCTTTCAAAGGTGACATTTCCTCATTAGTTTGGGGTTAATTTCTCTGTACAAAGTGTGTGGTACCATCAAGGTAACCCAGAGCAGTAACAATAACCTGTATCGTTTTGAGAACCTCTGCAGGCATTTCATGTCCTGTGCTGCAATTTACCTTTAGTAATCCATGTGTCCTGTGACATTGTCCATCCTTGCTTGGTAATTATTTTCTTATTTAATTTTTAAAAAAGATTTATCCACTTTACATCATGATCATAGCCCACTTTCCTCTTCTCTTCCGGGTCCCACCCGCCATCCATCTTCCCTCCTGTGCCCCATCCCTAGTCCTCAGAGAGGGGGAGCCCTCCTCCTCTATCAACTGACCCCAGCCTGTCAAGTCTCATCAGGATGGCCTGCATCCTCTTCCTCTGTGGCCTAGTGAGGTACCCTGCCAGGTAGAAGTGATCAAAGAACAGACAACAGAGTGCATGGCAGGGACAGCCTCTGCTGGCAAAGCATGATAGGATACTGTGATCATCCCAAGGGCATTGTGTGTGTGGGGTGGGGGGAAGGGGGCTGGGGGGGGAGGAGGGGGCAGGGTTGGTCCAGAATCAAATGTTCTTCTACCTGAACATTCCAATTTGAAGTGAGCCACCGCAGGAGCCAGGAATACCGCTCAGCTCAGTGGTAGAATTTACAATCTAAGCAAAGGCCCTGAGTTCCAAGCCATGGTAGCAAAATACTAACCAACCAACCAAAACTCAGGAAAAAAAAAGTTTTCTGTCTGGCTCTTAGGGTGGTGCCCAGCTTACTCAGTTAGGCTGGTGAGGCAGCTTCACATGTAAATGAGAGGAGAGACAATGTTCTTTTTTATTTGCTCTTTTATTTCTGTGCTATCTAAATGTCAGGCTCACTAGACAAGATGTTTCCAGCTTTTTCTACCTTCCATTTCCAGTTGCAAATAGTAGCCTACGGTTGCGTGCAAACGGTTTCCTATGGTTGGGTGGAAATGGCAGCTACGATTGGGTAGAATTGTTGTTTGGCGTGGCAACCCGCATCCTTAAAACACAGTCTTAGCCTACTCCCACAGCCTTCAAGGAAGGGCCTGGTGTCGGGGACAGTCTACTTGCTTGTCTTCTTGTTCCAGCCGCCGACACTTGGAGGGGAGTCCTGCGCTTGGGAGCCCTTCTCCTGAGTTTTGCCAGATGTGGTATCAGAGTCTGACTCAGCCTTGTCCGCAGCACAGCAGCTGGGTTGAACGCAGCAAGGGGGAGGCTGCGGGCAGCACGTGCACTTTTTCGGGCAACAGGAACATTTCTGCGGGCAGCATGGGGGTTTCAGCGGGCAGCATGGGGGTTTCTGAGGGCAGCATGGTTTGGGTGGGCAACACGGTGACTTTGGGCAGCAAGGTTTCTGCGGGCAGCATGGTTTTGGTGGGCAGCATGGTTTTGGCGGGCAGCACGGAGGACTTGGGGGGCAGCACTGGTTGTTTTTGGATGGTTCGCTCATCTTCTTTGTAGTTGGGAGTTCCTAGGAAAAATATTGAAATGATGACCTGAAAGTATACTTTCACCACAGCCTGCCTTGACCTCCAAATCCATCTAAATCTTCAGGGTGGAAACCAAGACCTCAGTTAAGCACTGCTGGGCCCCTCAGAGGCCACAGCTCTTCTCGGGTATCTGTGTCTCTTTCTTACTAGATGGCCATTTTCCAGAATAAAGAATGTAAAGATCTGTATGTATCGGATCGTTCTGTGTGTGGCTAGCGGCAGTGGGAAGACACTAATAAGGCAGTGCTCCTGGTACAACAAGGGCTACTGTGCAGGACCTAGGTGTGTGAGCTGCAGGCTGAGACAGCTCTGTTCACACCTCAGGGCTGTCAGTTCTTTAAGGCAACAGCATGAGGGGTTAGGAGGAAGGAGAGGCCTCCTCAAGATCAACCATTCAAAACTTTTACAACGATTTTATTCTTTGATGAACAGTGAAACCTCTAATGCTTTTGTTTAACTGACCTGCCTGCTGCCTAGAAAGGGTAAGTTTCCTGGGAGAAACCTTAAGTCTACTTCCTATGTGTGAACTGCCAAGCCTCTGGTACATGACAGGTCAGAAGTGACCAAAGAATCAAAGGCAGAGACCATGGCTGTCATGTAACTGTAGAGATAGCAATTAAAGAAGCAGGATGGTTTTGCACACGCCCGATGTATACTCAGCTCACAAGACAAAGTATCTGTGTTGGGTAGGTGCCAGGCCTGTCAGAGCCGTCACCCAGGTGGAAGTTGGATCAGTGACTGCCTTGATAAAGTTTCAGCCACTCTCCCAAAATATGAAACCCACAAGGGTTTTTAAGAACATCCTGTAGCACAAACCACCTTTAAAATGCAGCCAAATATTGATGTTTGTTTGTATTCATGCACATGAGTGTGCACATCCATGCATACGTGTGTGTGAGTGTGTGTGTGTATGTGTGTTAGTGTGTGAGTGTGTGTATGTGTGTGTGTGTGAGTGTGTATGTGTGTGTGTGTGAGTGTGTGTGTGTGAGTGTGTGTGTGAGTGTGTGTGTGAGTGTGTGTGTGAGTGTGTGTACATGCTCTTTTATCATGGTGATACAGGGAAAGAATGTACCTGAGGTTTGCGATGGTGCCTGTCAGCTAGATGGAGCGGAGAGTGGAGTTTGCAGCTGGGACCCAGGTGAAGCTCTCCTCTAGTGGGGCCTCCTCTGCTAAGGTCTCAGTCTCCTGCCCTGGACCTTTCCGCCCGCATCCCCCATCCTTGCTTTTCTCCAATACTTGAACTATTTTCTTCTTCTGAAGATTCAGGGACTCCTGGGGGGCGGGCAGGAACTACAAGTTGTTCATATCAGAGATTACCTGTTACCCTAGAGAGAAAGCCCTGGAAGTGTGCAGGTTTTGAGTTTGGTGGTTACTAAAGACACCTGTAAGGTGACTTACATTGCCATGACAACCACTCTTTATGACATCATGGCAGACACAGAGCCTTGGTTCTTCTGGAGAATGGGTGTCAGGATCTTAGTCTCATTCCTTTCCCACCTGGGGATTGGTCCTAAATCCAATTTACACTTGGAAAAACTGGGTCCCAATGAGTCTAGGTGTGGCTAATGCCTCCACCCTGTGGAGACAGTGACTCTCTGACTAACAAGCTGTTGCCCAGCCCTACCTGGTCTCAGCTTTCTGACCCTCATTCTGGGGCTTTTATTGTGGGGGAGAAACGCCCCTGGCATATGCCAAGGAGAATATACTGTATTACTGGATTAGACAGTGAGGACGTTTGTAGGGCTAGGGGTGCTCTGAATCCCCTGGACCACAGTAGCAGCAAGGACAAAAATGTGGAAGAGAGGAAACACCGCTGAGTTCAGCTCTTCACACTCCCAAATTTCTGCCTCAGTGATAAAGCTGAGCTGCCATAGACTGTTCCCATGTGGAAGGGAATGTGACTTTGGGGCTAGGTCTTTAATTCTTTTGGGTTATGCCTACCAGTCATTTTAGGTTTTCTGCTCTTTGGTTAGAAAAAAATTTCTACTTCTGCAACAAGAGGAAAGTCCTAGAGCAGCATTCCTAAATGGGTAAGAGTGGAAAAGGCCATTCAGCCCCTCCTTCCTGAACAAGAGATGCCACCAAGAGGCTGATGTGGCAGAGCTGCCTAGCAATGCCCAGACTTGCCTGGGATTGAGGTCAGCAATGAGGAGACAAACAGAAAATGGCAGACACATCAGCATAGCAGTAGACACAAGGGCAGTTGGAAAAGGATGGGGAGAGCCTGGATCCCTACCATTTTGGGGTGTGTGTGTGTGTGTGTGTAATCCTGCACAAATTGCATGCTCTCGAGCCCATGGTGCCCTAGGCAGTGAGTTCTGAGGTGGGCATCTGTGGAAAGTCCTGTATCTGTTTCTTCCCCTTCTGAGACCAGGCTCAGAGGAGGATTCAACACTCTGTTTTTGTTTTTCTATTGCTTCTCTCTGAATGTAGCCTCACCCACTGTTTATTTTCTCTGCTTCCTTGTCTCTACATATCTCCTGTTTCCCTCTCCTTTCTTTTCTCTAACTTGAAGGACAGTGGAAAGGACAATTCAAAGCCCCTTTGTCACTTGGAAGGCCACATTGTTGGGATCCATCCATCCACCCACCTGGGCCTAGACAGGCTGCCTCAACCGCAGCAGTTCTCTCTTCAGTACAGAGCTCCTGAGCTCTCATCCTCAGATATGCTCTGCCCCGCCCGCCCCCAACCACTGTCCCTGTGTTGGGTATGGAGGGACAAGTTCCCAGAGGTAGAGGTGGCAAATAGGCTATGAGTCATCTAGTCTACTGTGACATAGGGAAGACAGTGACAAGTCCCTTGGCAGCCTTACCACACTGGATACTTGTCGTCCCAAGCCAGACCTGCCACGGCCATCTCCTTATCAACTTGCACAAAGAGTCTGTTATACTTTAATTGGGTTCTGGTTGTCCTCTTCCCCTCCTGAGGGGTATTGCTTTCATTTTTGGGTATAGTTAATCTTCTTGGAGCGTCCTACCTTTAAAACTCTGCTCCCACCCACTGCCTTCACCTCAGAACAAGTTTTTCCCCTGTTCCATGCCTCTCATTCCTAAGGCAGCTGCCCACAGTCTGCCCCAGAAGTCCGCACAATGTCTTAACTCCAAGAGGCAGGTCAAGAGCCACGTTCTGAAGTCGGTCTGCCACTCTGTTTCGGTGAGGATTGAACTGAATCCAAGTTTGATAAGACCCCGCTAGTGCTGCCCTCTCCAGCCTTTACCCATCACCCTCTCTCACGTACGGCCGCTGTTCTCTCATGCTTCATGGAACAGACGGCTGCTGGATTCTGCTCACCTCTTAGGATCTTTGAAGGGTTTCCCAATCTTAAGAATCTTTCCTCAGTCTCAACCCTCATTTCTCACTAACTACTGTTCAAACCTGAAGTTCTGTGAAGCACCCCTCCCTCAAATGAGCTTCCTCTGTGTATATTTTCTTAAAGTTCCCTTTGCCGAATGTTAACACGTTAGCCGTTTATAACAGGACTCCTATAGCTGACTTTTCTGTTTCATCATCACAGATAGCCTCATCCTGCTTGCCACAGTTAGAACATCTGACAGACTGCATGGCATTATGTGGGCCTCATTAATTAAGAGATGAGTGAAGGAACAAGCCCCAGAAAGAAGACCCATAATACAGTGTGTGTGTGTGTGTGTGTGTGTGTGTGTGTGTGTTATCTGGTCTGGTCAGATACTTCTACCTGGTCTGGTCAGATATTTCTACCTGGTCTGGTCAGATACTTCTCCTTTAGGCTTTTCTCAGTTCACCATGTTCATACTTGCTTCTGGTGGTAAATGCTCTTTTCTGGATGTTTTCAGCAGGTAGCTAGATGCTGGATCTTCCTTAGCAGCCTAGTGAGTCCATGACGGTTCAGAAGCCAAAGCCTTCTGAGCCAAGTGCCCCCGCTGCGTCTCCTCTAAACACTAGGCTCTTCTATGACATCATAAAACTCTCTCAAGACTCTGTGCCCAGCCAGCTGACTCACCTTTGCCCACTGCTGGTTAAAGTGTTTACCTGTTCTTGGCTGCTTTTCCCAAAGCCAGAAAGTTCTTTAGCTGGTTCAGAGCATCCTGTCACCCAAAATCAAAGTTTAAAGCACAACCTTTATTGTCCAGTCTGACACACTATATCTTAAAAAGCAAGGTGGGATACAGCTTACCAGGCTAAAGGTTAGAAATGCAGGCTAAAGGTTAGAAATGCTTCTTGGAAAGAGCCATGTTTTTTTTGTTGTTTTGTTTTGTTTTGTTTTTTTAACTAAGACTTGGTAGATAGTCACAGGAAATGGACATGGGAGTGTGTGAGAAAATACATTTCAGATCTGGAAGGTGTAAAAACATTTGGAAATGGGAGAGGACCGTTTGGTATTGACGCTCAGTGTGGCAGGGTCAGAGGAGTACAGAGGAGAGTTGAACTGAACTATAAAAGAAGGTTGTAGGCATAAGGTTATCGTGTAACTCAAATGCTGATTTAGGTAACCCTCCCCCCAATATCTGGTTGTAACCCTTGTTCTGAGAATCTCCTGTCTCAATGTTGTATAAACTGCTATCCCCTTGGTATGCCAATAAACCAGCTTACAGCCAATCACTGAGGAGGGCACCAAGTAGGGCTGGACTTCCTGCCAGCCAGGGGAGGAGGAAATAGAGGAGGAAGTAGGGGATTCAGCCACAAGAGAGATCCAAGAGACATCAGGAGAGGAGCTGGAACAAGGAAAGCTACAAAGTGCAAGTAGCTCTGAGGTGTATGCTAGGAGGAAGACAAATTATCTTAGAGGGTTAAGAATTACTAACTGCTCAGTGCTTGTGCTGTGAAGTTTTTTTTAATACTATAATAGAGTCTTAGTTATTTGTATGATAGCCAGGTTAAGAGAGAAACTACGAAAAACAGAGTTTTATAAAAATAACTTTAACAGAAGGTAGAAGTGCTGAGGATTTGACTGTGTAACAGAAGGCTTGGCTTGTGCCCTGAGGACGACGTTAGTCACCGGAGGAGTTTACACTGAGCACATGGGCCCCCTCTCACTCACTTTGACATTCCCAGAGTTCAGCTCAGTCGTTTGAACAGCAGACTTTGAATAAGTTTAGTTTTATTACTAATGTAGCAGTCGGAGGGCATGGGGTTACATTTGCTCTGTCTCTTTCTCTACCACATTCTCCTTGAAGATAGTGTCAGGAGCTTCTAGAAGTAAGCCTTGTCCTTCCCACGGGCAAGGCATCAGGACGCAGGGCAGACGGAGCTCCAGGCCTATCCATAGTCAAGTCCTCATGACGCTCCAACTCCCATCGTGTATCAACACTCAATGTTCTCACATGTGCATCATTCTCCTGATGGTGCATCCAGTCCAAAGACTACAGAGGCCGCTGTAAGCTGAATTTTGAAGACTCTCCTTTATTCTCGGCTCAGATATCTCTCTAGAACACTAAACCTTTACATCCGGTTGTTCACTTGTCATTCTTATAGAGATATTTAGCACCTGCTATTTTCTTTGCACAAATCTAAACTATGTTTCCCCAAATCGGCTTCACAGAATCAATGCATGTTTTAAAATTCACTGTCCTCTGCCAATTTGATAGCTTGAAATTGTCTTAAGCACTAGTTTAAGTTCCCATTAATAATAAGCTCTGTTGTTTTAATTTTAATTTTTAATGATTTATGAAACTCAGAGACAGACACACCAGCCACTGTATGTGGTGGGGAGATGGGGGAGAAAGAGTAGGGAATGGCGTGTGCACTGTGAAGAAAGGCAGGACTAGAGACATGAGGGGAGGTGAGCATCAGCCTCGTGCGAGTGGCCTGTGCTGCAGAGGAAGGTGCTCCTTGATCTCCTCAGTTAGTTGTCTCACTGCTCTAGCTATGACTTAAAGCTCCAAGGAGAACAGGTAGGAAGAGAATGGTAAACTTTGTTTCGTTCCTGATTTTAGTGGAAATGCTTTGAGTTTTTCTCTATTTAGTTTGAGGCTGGCTGGGCTTGCTGTACATAGCATTTATTATGTTGAGGTATGTTCCCTGTGTTCCTAGTCTCTTCAGAAAAAAAATTTTTATTTTGTTTGTTTGTTTTGTTTTTGAGACAGTTTCCCTGTTATAGCCCTGGCTGTCCTGGAACTTGCTCTGTAGACCAGGCTGGCCTCTAACACAGAGATCCACCTGCCTCTGCCTCCCGAGTGCTGGGATAATGTGTGCACCACAACATAACAGCTGACTCTGTAGGAATTTTGTCATGAGGGGATGTTAGACTTTGTTAAAGGCCCTTTTCTGCATCTAATGAAGTGATCATGTGGTTTTGCTTTTCAGTTTGTTTATATGGTGGATTGCATTATTGATCAGAGTATACTAAGTCATCCCCACATCACTAGGATGAAGTGTGTTTGATCGTGGTGGATGATTTTTTCTATGTGTTCTTGTATTTGGTTTGTAAGTATTTTATTGAAATTTTTGCATCTATCTTTAAAAGGCAAATATAATTTTCTTCCTTTTTTGAGTCTTTATGTAATTTAGGTATCAGGATAACTGTGGCCTCATTAAAAATAATTGGTTAATGTTCTTTCTGTTTCTATTTTGTGAAATAATTTGAGTATTGGTGTTAATTCTTCTTTGAAAGTCTGGTATAATTGTGCACTAAAATCATCTGGCCCTGGGCTTTTTTTTTTCCATGATGGGAGACTTTTAATTATTTTTCTGTTTCATGGGGGCGGGGCGGGCAGGGGGCTTACAGGTGTGTTTAAAATGCTCATCTGATCTTTATTTAACGTCAGTAGATGATATATATCAAGAAAAATTTAAATTTTCTTTAGGTTTCCAATTTGGTGGAATACATATTTTTAAGTATATCCTTATAATACTCTGGATTCCCTCAGTTTCTATTGTTTTATTTTTATTGTAACTTTATTTTGATATTCTCATCTTAATTAATTAATTTAGTTTATTTGGTTAAAAGTTTATCACTCTTATTGATTTTCTCAAGAACCAACTTTTAGTTTCATTGTAATATTTGTTTTTGTTTCTATTTTACTGATTTTAGTTCTGAGTTTATTTCTTCTTGTACACTCCTTTTAGGTATTATTTCTTCTTTTTGTTCTAGAACTTTCAGGTATGCCACTAAGTTGCTAATATTGAGATATCTTCATTTTTATAGGCATTTAGTATGCTATAAGCTTGCCTCTTAGACCTATCTTTATTGTGTTCCATAAATTTGGGTATATTGATTTGAATTTTGTTCAATTCTAATAATTTTTAAATTCTTTCTTACTTTCTATCAACTCAGAAATTAAGATCTATTTTTTATTCAGTAGTGAGTTGTTCAGTTCCCCTGCGGTATAAGCTTCTATTGCTTCTATTTTTTCTATTGTTGTTGATATCCAACTTTAATCCATGGTGGTTAGGTAAGATGCACGACATTATTTAAGTTGTCTTTTATCTGTTGAGACTTGACTTGTGTCCAAGTGTGTGACCAATTTTGGAGATGGTTGTGTGTGTGTGTATGTGTGTGTGTGTGTGTGTGTGTGTGTGTGTGTGAGAGAGAGAGAGAGAGAGAGAGAGAGAGAGAGAGAGAGAGAGAGAGAGAGAGAGAGAGAGAGAGAAATGCTCTATAAATATCTGCTAGGTTCATTTGACTTATGGTGTTACTTAGATCCAGCATTTTTCTGTTTAGTTCTTTTCTGGATGATCTGTCTACTGATGAGAGTGGACTGTTGAAGTCACTCACTATCATGATATGAGGGTCAATATGTAATTTTAGCTGTAATGCTGTTTCTTTTATAAACTTGATTATCCTTTTATTTGTGCATAAATATTTAGAATTACAATATCCTGTTGGTGGATTTTTTTTTTCTTTGATGAGTATGTAATTTCTTTCCCTCTTTCCCAATTGGTTTGTGTTACAGGATATCTGATCTCATTGTGAACCCTGAGATTGTGAACTGTTAAAAAAAACTGTCTTTTGTTTGGCATGATTGAGCCCTAACACACACCTTTAATCTAAGAGCTATCTGTACACAGGACTTAATAAAGTTAACCCTAGACCAAGAGGCTAAGCAAGAACCCAGCTGACAGGGATTAAAGAGTAGGAGAGACTTTGAGTTGAGGGGTGTTTAAGGCAGTGTGGAGAAGCAGAAGGAGCTCTTTAGCTCCTGAGCTTTTAGCTCGTGCCTCTTAGCTCTCTAGTGAGCCTTTTAGGCCTTTTCCATCAGGATCTAAGCTGAGCAGGAGAAAGGCCAGCTGGGTGCTTTCTCTTTCTCTCTGAGCTAGCAGGCTTTTCACCATAGCATCTGGATCCTGACTCTTTATTGGTTAAAAAAAGGAAGGTCTGAGATTTTTCATTTTAAAACAACAAGTTTGTATTTGATGCCTATATTTATTAGATATTAAAATGGCTACACCAGTTTGCTTTCTGCGTCTGTTTGCCTGGGATATCATCCTGCATCCTGCATCCTTTTAGTCACAGGTGATGTCTGTTCATGGCTGCAAGGTGTGTCTCTTGGATTCAGCAGAAGGGTTGATCCTGTTTTTCTTAATTTATTATAATTTATTCATATTACATCCCTATTGTTAGCCCTTCACTAACTCCAATATGTTACTCTGTGTCTTTTTATTAAGAATTGAAACCAGCGATATTGACTCATATCAGTGAGTAATGTTAGTTGATTCCTTTTATTTTGTTGTTATGGTATGGGTTTCTTCTGCTCTTTTGATTTGCTGGCCTGGGATTATTTATTCCTTGTGTTTTCTTAGGTGTGGTTGAAGGTTTTTTTTTTTTTTTCCTTCTAATATCTTCTATCCAGCTCTCTTTGTAGTTAGATGCTGCTTAAATCTAGTTGCATCATGATATGTTTTTCTTTCTCCATCTACTGTGATTGAAAGTTTTCTGGGTGTGGTAGTCTGGGCAGGTATCCATCTTCTATTAGATTTGTAGAACATCCATCCAGGCCCTTCTGGCTTTTAGAGTCTCCATTAAGAATTCAGGTGTTACTCAAATGGGTTTGCTATATGTGTTATTTGGTCTTTTCCCCTTGTGGCTTTTCATATTCTTTCATTTAATGCTTTGATTATTACGTGTTATGGGGAATTTCTGTCAGCATGTGTATATGTGAGCCACATGTGTTCTTGGTGACCACAGAAGTCAGCGTGTGATCCCCAGGAACTAGAGTTCCAGATAATTGTGAGCCACCATGTGCTGTGAATCAAACCCAGGTCCTCTGCAAAGGCAACAGGTGCTCCAACCACTGATCCATCTCTACATCCCCAAATTTCTTTTCTATTGTAGCTTATTTGGTATTTTGTATGGTTCTTAATCACTAGTACGTGCCTTGCTATTTAGGTTAAGAAAATTTTCTTCTATAACTTCACTGAAAACAATTTCTGAACCTTGGACCCGAGTTTCTTCTTTCTCTATTATTTTTCTTTTCTTTTTTTTATAGGGACCCTGATTTTCTGGATCTCCTGTGCCTGAATACTTTTTTGATCTGACATTTTCTTTGACTGAGGTATCCATTTCTTCTATTGTGTCTTCCACGCCTGAGATTCTCTCTTCCATCTCTTGTGCTCTGTTGGTGAGGCTTACCTCTGAGGTTTTTGTTTGACTTTCTAAAATTTTCACTTCCAGTTTACCTCAGTTTAAGAATCTCTTAGTGATTCTGTTTATACTTTTATCTTTTAAACTGTTTTTATTACTTAATTCCGCTGTTTGCGCCTCAGCAGACTTTGTTAATGGGTTTACTCGTGTCTTTGAGGTCCTTCAGCCTGCTCACGATTATTTTGAAGTCCCTGTCTTGTGCCTCAGGTATATTGCATTTCTCGGCGCTATTGTAGTAGGGTTGCTGGGTTCTGGTGCACACATACTGTTGTGGGTGCCAGCGATTATGCTTTGTGCTTGTCCCTGGGCATCTGGGATTCAGATGGTTGTGATTGTAAGTGTTGATATCTGGTGGTGTCTTTGTTCGGTGGGTATTGCGTTCCTTGGTTTCTGTTGCCCTCACTTGATCTCTGTAGCATGTGGTTCCTGTGGCTTGCTTGATAGAGAGTAATTATACTCCCCTGCCAGGTGCAGGCGTGGAGTGTCCCACGTAGAATGTGCCTCGTAGGTTATTAGAAGCCTACATGAAGGAATGGTGAGAGGCTGGAAGGGAGTGGGGAGGGGCGGGAAGGATCTACAGGGTTGACAAAAGCCACGTCTGCCGTGAAGTATGCATGGCAGAGTCCCCAGGAAGTGGAAGCAGAGAAAAGGCACAGTTCCCTGTAAGTGGTCTGCTACAGGGCTGGGGATGGGAATGGAGAATTTACAATAGAGATCAAGGAGCATGGAGATTTCCTATGTGGTCCCCAGGCCAGAGTATCCAGTATGCTCCCAGGTGGAGAGTGCCTCTGCCTATTGGCAGCTGATACAAAGAGCTGGCGTGAGGGGGGATGGCTGGTTCCTCCACAAGCTTGCTCTGTTATGTTTTTATATCTGAGGAGCTACAGTATTTTTGGAGCATATTTGCTCATACATCTTAACTAATTTTAAATCTTTCTGTGGCTCATTGGTGTTCATGTTACATTCACACGTAAAATGTCTTCCAATGTGCTATAAACTTTTATTCTGCTAGTTTTTAATAAGATAGAAAATGTTCATTTCTATACAAACACATTTTTAAGTATAGCCTTTTGTTTTTGTGTTGTAATCACAAAATGGATTACCATTTAAAAACTACAGAAAATAGCAGGGCATGGTGGTGCCTTTAATTCCAGCACTTGAGAGGCTGTCCAGGACAGCCAAGATAACACAGAGAAAGCTTGTCTCAAAAAACTTTAAAAAAAAAACTATAAAAACTACAGAAAATTATTCTAAGAATTTCTTTTTTGTGTGTGAGTTTATTTTTTTATTATAATTTATTTGCACCTTGAGTTAAACCCCCTTGCTCTTATCTTACTGTTCCAAATCTCCCTCTCTCTTCTGTCCTATTCCCCTCCCCTAGACCTCAGACAGGTGGGGTCACTCCACCACCACCCCCTCCGGCACCCGTCTGACCAAAGCCTATGAGGTCTCCTCTGGAGGGCATCCCCTTACTCTGTGTTCCCACAGGGCCTCTCCACCAAGGGGCAGCGATCAGATCAAACCGAAGGCACCAGAGTTCACATCAGAGGCTCTCCCCTCCTCTTTCACCCTTCTCCCTGTGGAGAACGAGCTGTCCATTGGCCTCATCTGAACAGGGAATCTACGTCCTCTGCTTGCGAAGTCCTAGGTTATTGCATCAGTTTGTGCAGCGCCCCCCCCCCCCCCCGCCGCCCCGGTCCAGATCCGCCAGCCTTGATAGTCTCCTTGTGGGGCTTCTGATACCACCATCCCCCACTGTCCTTCCATCCCCCATCTCTTCCATACAGAATTTCTTTTTTTAAGATTTGTTTATTTATTATTTTGTATACAGTGCTCTGCCTGCATGTACACCTGCAGGCCAAAAGAGGGCATCAGATCATGCTATAGATGGCCATGAGCCACCACGTGGTTGTTGAGAATTGAACTCAGAACCTCTGGAAGAGCAGTCTCTTAACCTCTTAACCTCTGAGCCATCTCTTGAAGCCCTCTAAGAATTTCTTAAGAAATACTATTTTAATTATTTAATGTCCTAAGCCTCCACAAACTCACCTTAGTTCAACATGAGTTTCTTTTTTTAAAAATATATTTTATTAATTTATTCATATTACATCTGAATTTTTATCCCATCCCTTGTATCCTCCCATTCCTCCCTCCCTCTCATTTTCCCCTTACTCCCTTCCCCTATCAGGATGAGTTTCTAAACTCACCATGGTTTCCTATTGTGACAACATTACTTATGGAATAAAAGAACTTTACAGATTTGAGGGTCTGCTTAATGTGGTGTGTGTGTGTGTGTGTGTGTGTGTGTGTGTGTTTGTGTGTGTGTGTGTATAGAGCTGAGTCTAGCTCTTAACCTTCCTAATGTGTTGTATTGACCTGTCTGTATGTTCATGGTCCAGCTTATCCCACAGTTTAACTAGAATAACTTTATAATGTTTTGAAATGTCCAGTAGTACTGACTCCTACTCATGGCTTTCATATTTACAATTTTTCTCTAGCATATTAAAAGTTTAGTTATTGCGGCTTTATTGAACTCTGATAAATGCACATTGATAATACAACTCAGTAAACTAAACATATTTAGATGGCTGCCATTCAAGCCAAGATAGAATATTACTTCTGATGTCTTCTGAGAGATCCCAGGGTCAGTCAGCAAGGGTGGAGCTGTCTCTGGCAGCTGAAAATGCAAGACCTTCTTAGGGGATCTCTATGGAGAGGGAATGTGACTGCTTGTCAGACCCAGAGGCTCTTTCCAATTGTTCTGTTTTTCATTGTCCACAGAGATGAACTGCCCATCTGGCTAAGTCCAGAAGCATTATTGGCCATATGTCTGTCATGGACCCTTCCCACAAGCATCAGGTGAGGATTCAAACTCAGAGATTGTGTCTCTGCCAAGGTAGTTGGTTATTCTACATGTTGCTGCATTGTAAACATTGTAGAATGATTGGCTTGGGTCGGCAACTGTGCTTTCATTTAACAATCAGAGGAAACACAAACAGGCTTGCTGGGCAGAACAACTTTCCAGCAAGTTCCCTGGGTGATCTTTCTTTCTCCCTGGGAGCTGACATGATTTTATTCTAGAGCCATTCAAGTCCTTACTTCCTAGGTAAGTTATTGCCAGCATCAGCACAAGTTCAAGGCCATTTCTAGTTCACCCTGTCAGAAAAGGCCTCAACTAGGGTGGCAGATCTTCTGTGTCTCCCCAGGAGAACAAGAACCAAAGCTGGATTGTCAAGCTTTGACCCAAATTCTCAGCTGCCATCTGCTGGCATTGGAGTGCATCCTTTTAGTCGGCTTGATCCTAGGATGAGAGGCTCATGCCTCACAGAGGTTCCTGGATTCAACTCTGGAGAGTCTAAGCTATGGAAACATTGATTCCTGGAGGTAACCATAGATGTTCTTTTTTTCTTTGGGTCCATTGACCGTCAATCAAAAGCAGAAAGTCAGGAGCCACTTCATGGTAGTGATACTGAGAATGAATGTTTAAGTAATTATTGACTACTCACGGATGCTACAACGGTTCTGGTTTAGCTGTGCTGCCTCCTGGTGGAAAAAATATGACCCTGACAAGCCCTGCATGGTAAGCAGCAGTGCCCTTTACTAAATGTATCTGATAAATGAATTTCAAAAAGTCTCTGTGGCATTGTATGCATGAGTGCATATAACATTGTGTTGTCAATTATATTATCTTAGTGCCAAATGTATTTGTACATATATACTCTGTGGTACATGACAGAATTCTGAGAAACGTTTCTTCTTTAAATGAGAGTGATGTAAAGTGTTCTGGATAGAAGGTTGTGGAAGAACACTGTACAAAAGGAGACTAGAAGCATCTAGAAGTGAGTGGGCCATCCGATGATTAACCTTCACACCACAGAGGACATATGATATTGGCCTGTTTCCTTTCGCCCACCAAGTGAGCATGACCTTTTCACAGTCTCCCTGCCTACACAGGTCATGAGTGTGCCCAGCTGGCCACTTATGCATAAGGAATGTCCGTCTGGAGCTGTGGTATCTCTTCAGGCCTTGCTATGAAGGCTTTGTATTTCTTATATTTATGGTTGTGAGCCTAGCCTTTAATGGCTGAGCCATCTCTCCAGCCCAGGCTTTGTATTTCTAATGTTACATGGACTTTACACCCAGACATTAATGATTTAATTTCTTCTTCTTCTTGTTTGCCTAGAACGCTAGAGCTGCCTAGGGTCTAACTAAACCATAGAGTGTCTTTGCTTGGTGCTAAATGAGCCACACCTCTTCCAATGGACTATGAGCACCTCTGTGTCTGTCCTTTAGCTATTGTCTCTCAGCCTTTTCTTCCATATCTTATAGTTATGCTTGTTTTTCCTATTGTTATTAATTCATATACTAAAATTCCTGCATCCATGATTTCTGTATCTCAATTGAACCCACTGCAAAGACAGCTTAGACACATATCTCTGAAGACTCTGGTGCTAAATCTCAGTGCGTCATATATTTAAATTTAAATTATCTCATTAACTTACTACTGAAAATATTTTACATCATGCAACATTTTACAAATTAGAAACAATTTTCAACTGCACTATCTCAGAGACCCACACTCAAACATTAGGTGGAGCTCAGGGAATTCTGTGGAAGAGAGGAGGAGGACTCTAGGAGTCAGAGGTGGTAGAGGGTATTAGGAGGACACGGCGCAAAGAATAAACTAAGCAGGGCTCACAGAGACTGCAGAGCCTGCTCTGGTCAGCACTAGGTCCTCTGTACACGTGCTGTGGCTGTTTAGTTGGGGATGTTTGTGGGACTCCTAACAGTGGAAGAGGGGGTGCCTCTGACTCTTTTGCTTGCCCTTAGGACCCCTTTCCTCCTTCTGGGTTGCCTCATCCAACCTTGATATGAGGGTTTGTTCCTACACTTACTGCACTGTTATACTGTGTTTGGTTGAGATCACTGGAAAGCCTTTCCTTTTTCTGAAGGGGAAGCAATGAATCTGGGAGAGAGGGGAGGTAGTGGGGGACAGGGAGGCTATGGTTGGGATGTAGTGTGCGGGAGAAGAATAAATTAAGATAAATAAATAAATATTCAGGCCAAACCAATGTAGTATGCATTGTCATTGTGGATGTCATTTCTGTTCTCAAAAGTCAAGACAAGGAGCTGGATGGAGGCTACCCTGCTTTACCTTGAAAAGTGGGAAAGCTTCATTCGTGTGAGGAATACATGATCTCACTACTGCCCCGTTGGGGCCTGGTCCCCATCAGAGAAATAGGTGATTTCACTACTGCCCCCTTGGGGCCTGGTCCCTATCAGAGGCATAAGTGATCTCACTACTGCCCCCTTGGGGCCTGGTCCCTATCAGAGGCATAAGTGATCTCACTACTGCCCCCTTGGGGCCTGGTCCCTATCAGAGCTACACTTAATACTTCCTGAATAACATTGCTTGCCCCTAGGACCTACTGAAGCTTTAGCTCACCACAGCAAATTTCTCCCCCAAAATAAATTCTATATAACACTGGAAGGTGACCAAAATGATCCAGAGGAAATATTTTCACTTGTCCCATCTTTCATTTTTTTTCATTCCATTATAATGTACCTAAAATCATCAGAGTAAAATGTGTATAGACTCATTAAAAACTAAAAGCACATGTCCTTTCTTACTGAAAGTTTGATTTTATTCTTCTGAAAAAATGGTTTCTAAAATCACTTATACATGGCATACACAGAATTAAAATTTTAATACTTTTGTTTTTTTTAGAAAAATGCAGACAACAAACCTTGACATTAAATTGATAAAGAGAGATGTTCTTTGTAACATAACAGAGGTAGATAAATTTGTTTAGGAACAATGGAATATTTAAAAATATTGAATATATCTCAGGTTTATGGTAATATTGAAAATAAGACAAATAACATTAATGAGGTTTCCCTATCCATTAGGCAATATACATGACACTGACTATTATCCAGAAATTCTGCTTACAAGTTAGTACCCAGGTTAAAGGTCGTGTGCTCTGGGCTCAGACAATCTGCTAGTGACTTTCTAGTAGTCTCACATGAGGTATCTTATTTATTCAACTGTATATTATATGCCGATGAAAGATGTGACATGTGTAATTTATTGGTCACAATGACATATTCTCCACAGCATTTGTGGTTAAAATTATCACTTAACTTTGTATGGATAATTGTCGACGTGCTATAGAATCCGTCCTATATCTCTTTCACCAACCTTGAAGACACCAGCTTGTCTCAACATTGAGGCTAACTAGGAGTCCCAGAGCGTGGACCAAGTACCAATATTGCCTGTGGAGCAGACAGTGCTTCGAGCACATTTTCCTAAGCCCGTGACATCTGACTCCTTGAGTAGAAGAGGAAGAGACTGCCATGCATGGGCCTCCACACCAAGCCTCAGAGCTGTCTTTGCAACTGGGCACTGTACAAATCCTCACCGACTCTGGTTCCTCTGTGGAGCTATGCAGCGGGGACTCAGTTATGTGGTTATGCTCAGAATATTTTTTCATGGATTTTTAACTAAGGTCGGAGAACTATAGATGTCCCTGTGCCATCTCCCTCTTGGGCATCACACTCTCTCACCAAGGGTCTGAGCAGCAGAGTGTCCGCTGTGCAGGAGGACGGAGCAGCAATGCTGTGACCTGCAGCTTCAGTACCATACGCATTAGGAGTATCGGATCATCTAAGTTCTGGAAACATCCTCCCATATATTTCCTCAAGGTCTTTCCTACACACAGGGCCCCCCCGCCAACAACCCAGACCAAAGGTTCAACTCGAAGGGAATTTCCTGCTTGGCTGATTCTTGATGAAGTCTGGTTAAGGAATCAGTGCAGATCAATGTGGGCTCCACTGGGAAAGTCAATAAACACCAAGACACTAACGGTACCGTATGAGGTGAGCTTTATTTCTGCATAGTGGTAAAGCTTTGGGAAACGGTATTCTTTCACCTTCAGTTCTCCTTTGCCTAGGACCAGAGCAACGCCAGACGGCCTAACGTTCCTAACAAACGAAGGATCCCGTTGCCCATGTAACTACTTCAGGAGAAGGAGAAGGCTGATCGAGGAAGAGAAGTGGTTCGAGGCAAGGCCGGTCCCAGAAGTGATTCTTTGGCTCCTCAAAGGTTTCGGGTCAGCTACAGTTTCCAGAGCTATGCGGACAGCTCGCACATCCTGCGGACTCGTTCTCAGGGTGCTCGGAACGCTGAGGCTGGCGAAGATAGAATCGAGGGAACCGATGTGACACTAAAGAGCAGCTGCCCCCGAAGCCAGAAATATAGCAGGTGGAGACACAGCAGGCGGGAGCCGGAGGGGCGTTGGGAGGGAGGCACGGAGCAGGAGCCGGGGAGCCTTGAGGAGGGCCCTTGGGTGGACACTTCGTGGGAAGCTGGCACTTCTGCTGGTTTTGCTGGGAGGACATCTTGGACAGTGTTCAGATATCCTGACTGGGGGGAGGGGGGAAATCCAGGCATTTTGATAACATAGTGAATACAAATCATTTTGCATTGATATTTTTCTATGCACCCTGAAACCCTGCAACCAAATCTGTGAGTCTAGAAGCTGTGTCGTTATAACAAAGAAGCCCTGGTTTCCCGGCATGGAAGAAGCCCAAGTTAGTAAGCCGGAATTAGATAAGCTTTCTCCTCACTGTCCTGTCTTTCCTAGGACTAATTTCAAATGCTCGAAGTACTTGGTGGATTTCCAGTTCTTGTGCTAGCTTTTCTCCAATGGTCTACTTTGTGCGTTCCCTGTACTTTGAGCCCAAGTGCAATCGTTAGCTCAGCTTGCTCTGCAGTCTCCTTTGCTTTGTTCTCCTGTGTGTCATGCCTTCTGACTTAGTTCTGTTCTTGAGTCCCGTGTGGCTGCTCTTGTCCTACAACAGCCTCCCCTTCACTATGTCTTCTCATCGCACTAATATCTAGTTAGCATTTGCCCTTCCTGGGATGGTAGTTTCGATTTATCTTCATGATTTCTTCATGCTCCTGAAATCACCCATTAGCTCTCAGTCCTTTCTTCTCCATCCTGGACCAGCTTGTCCCATGCAGCCATTAGGTCAGTAAAGAATACTCACTCACCTTGTCCTTCCACTATCAGGTAGGTGATGGAAGTGAGGAGACCCTGTGAGTAGACGTCTTTTATACATCTACCTCTTCAAACTCAGAATGAGCCATGGATGATGGGAAAGCTGCTCGCTGATCAGGTGGCTGTGATGACAACAACCCACATGCTAGTGGCTCTGTCATTTTGTCACTGGGTCACTCTGGGTCACTACCAGCTCCTTATGAGTGTCTCCCCAAGGCATCTCTTCTTTCCACAAGCCTTGTTAATATTTCCATAAAGGCAAGAAGATCATAATTTACAAGGCTGTTTACAAAAAAAAAAAAAAAAAAAGAAGAAGAAGAAGAAGAAGAAGAAGCAGCAGCAGCTTTGGGACTGGACTGAAGTTATACTTTCTGGAAGGATCCAAAGCCAATGGGGCAGCAAGTATAAAGCCACAGATGCTGGACCAGCTCAGGATGCAGATAGGGAATTTTGAAGGCTTCACCATTGGAAACAACGATAAAGCACTGATGAGGGCTCAGTGGATTTGATTCAGTTAGTAAGAGCACCTAGAACGTTGAGCAATAAAGTGACAGAGCCTTCTGGAAAGGTGTTGGTACCTACTTCCATTCCACGCAAGCCAAGGTACTGACAGCCACACAGGGTGAAGGAGAAGTTCCATGTGTGCTCATTGTTGGCTCTCGAGGCTCTGCCTCCCAGATTCTAAGACCCAGGCACATTTTCTGTATTCACAGCTCTTCTTCCCGATTTGCTTGTGTGAATCTGCTGTAATCTACTGTTCTTAACTGCCTAGGAACCTGCTTAATTCCATATGCCGCTTCCAACCCTCTTAGACTTTCTTTGCCCACTCTTTGACACTTTTCTTTAACCAATAAACTTTCCTCCTTCTGCAGGTTGTCAGTATACAGCAGAGAGCACCACAACTCACAGTGAGTTCACCCTATGTGTAATCACCGTCAAAATAAAAGCAAAAGGTAAAAAAAAAAAAAAAAAAAAAGAAAGAAAGAAAGAAAAAGAAAAAGAAAAAGAAAAAAAAGTTTCAGCAGGCTGACATTATCGTAAAATTGGCTGACCTAGAGTACTGTGCCCCGTCTAGCGCACCCCTTCTCCTGTGAGGCTGACAGGTCTGCGTCTTATGTCTTATGTGTGCGGTTGCTACGGTGTGTGAAGTGCTCCAGTCTCCAACTCTGTCAAGCTCGCTTATGCCTGTAACCCTCCTCGATGACTTCCTGTGCCACAGAGGAAAGGCAGCCCCCTGCCGCTCGTGATGCCTGTCTTGTTTTTGTACCCTTAACTTGGATTGTCTTACTTCTCCCTTATGGCATATTGGGCATGCCATATCCCCGTGCTTGGTTTTTTCAGCATTTGTGATTCTGCCTAGAATGAAATCTCAGCATTGCCTCTTTATCCCCGCTGCCTATACAATGACTGATATTTAATAAATGGAGGAGCGCTTGTGGCTGAAGCCAAGCTATTCCTTTCTTTCACTCTTTGAAAGAGAGAGAGAGAGAGTGTGTCTTGGAGGCCAGGTCGTCTGTAACAAGCATTTGGGAGCAGATGTGGGAAGCTGCTGGCAGGATGCAGTTATTGGCGTTGGTCTGTGTTATTGCTGTGTCTGACTGTGCTGCCTCCCTTGGGATTCAGAGGGGACCAGCCCAGGTGAGCTCACAGATATCTTCAGGCCTTTGTTTTAATTTGTTGCAGAGAACCAACACTGGTCTCATATTATGAAGAGAAATGAAATTTACTCTTCTTCCCCCGTCCACCTCCGCTCCCCGCGCAAACGTTTATCAGGGGAAAGGGGCATCAGTCCCTCTTGGCCTCTGCCTTCCTCATGGCTGCCAGCATGTTGCTAAGCTCCTCCGGCTTCCTCTTAGCCAGGGATGTGCGTGCCCACCCTTTGCTTGATGAACTCTTGTACGTTGCTTGTCCTTGGACACTGAGCAGCTCCATGGTGCACTGCTCAGTGGGCGCGAAGCCACACACCTCCCTGATCATGTCCCACATGAATTTGGTGTGCTTGGTGAGGCACCCGTGGCGCCAGCTGTGCCTCAGCTTGCTGTGGCCCTTGCTGAGGCTCGGGGCCATGGGGCAGCGCAGGGCCAAAGCTGCTGGTCTCCTAAGGCGGAGGCACAGGAGGAACAGCGCCATGCAGAACCCTGGGATATCTGCCGCTAGCTGGCTGCTCGGGCCAGAGAGGCCTGAAGTTTATTCTTAGTTTTTCACACACACACACACACACACACACACACACACACACACACACACACACACACTATTGTACAATAACTGTGAGTTACTTATTGTCAATCAGTTTAAAAAGATTAAGATATCCGGATCTTAAGAATATCAAATAGCAAGAATATGATTCAAACCCTGGTGCCCTGATTCCGAGAGCTGTGTTCCCGCAGCTTCTGCACTGTGTGAAGTCGATGCAGTACAGACACAGACCGGCATGGAGCACCAGCCTTGGGGAGGCTTGGGTGTGCCCAAAGATAAAAACTCCTCCTGGTGGTACTTCCAAAGGAGATGATCTTTAAAAAATGGCATGGAGTTCATCAAGGTGGTGAGGGGGAAGCTAGCATTATGGACTGAGAGGAGAAGAACACAGGCATAGCACAGAGACCCGGATGAGCTTGGTCTGTTCCGGAAACAGGGATCACAATGATACTGGGAGCTAAAGGGTAAAACATGAGACCGCGGCTGCGCAGAAGGAGGAAGTGCTTCATGGGGCCTGTTGTGTGGTCTTACCCTGTAGATTCCTCGCTTCCACTGTGTGCTCCTTGGAACTACGCTGTGAAAGTTGTGCAATCATGGACTCCTGCCGGGCACTCCTTGCCCACCACGCCTCCGTCACTGCCTGTTGCCTCAGCTTCATGATTTTATATGGACGAGAAACTGGAAAAGCACGCGCCTTGGAATCAGAACTGGTACTCGGGCCCCTTGCCCGTCATTTCACAGTTTTGAACTTTTAAAGAAAAAGCCAATCTGTAACATGAGATTAAAAATCGAAAGCTTAAATGCTATCATATTATGACCAAATGAATAAGTTTGACAAGGGAGGGTCTCAGAAATCTCTGAAAATGTCATTATTTCTTAATCTTTAAGTATTCGGGCTGTCTGGTAGGAACAGCCACAGAAGGGACACAAGCTACCTTATCAGTGAGTTTACTGATTCATTCACTGCTCTGTTCAGAGCAATTAATTATACCTTCACCCGATCTGCACATGTTATTTAATGGGATCATGATGCTTAGAAACAAGACCAGAGACACCATCATCTGTTACTATCCAAACAAGGTGGGAAGGCTATGACCATATTTTCATTTTAGAATGATTACCATGGTCTCCACTTGGATGCTGAAAGCTGGAGTGTGTGGTGGACAGGCAGCCTGCAGGTTTGATGGGAGGCAGAACCAGGCTTGGGGAGAGCTCTTTATTAGTGAGCCTTTAGGGAAAGGGCTCGTTGTCGAGTGAATGGACAGTCTCTGTCTGGCCACAGCTGGTACCTTCCCCAGCTCCACTCTCATCCACCTGGGCATCTCCTTATCACCTTGCCCGCCTAAGGGCTCAGGAATGCTGTGGATTCCTGCCTGGCTTAGGTGTTCCCTTTAATGAAAGGGTGAGGTACCAGCCAGGCCAGCATTTGCATGCGTGAGATTTTTATCAAGCTAATCTCTAAGTGATGAAAGAACAGAAGACAAACATCATCCTTCAGCCTGAGTCGGTCAGGTCAGCCTTTGAACCTCCCAGTCTCCTCCTACAGGCCAGATGGACAGGAAGGAAATGCATGTGAGGTTCTCTGCGCTTCCCTTTGGCACAAGTGACTGTCGGAATCTGTGTTCAACGTCCGAGACCTGTGTGTCTCATAGTGAGTAGAAGAAGGGTCCAGGTTTTTTTTCAGCATAATATATTCTCATCGCTTTTATGAGGTGGGATTAAAATCAAATCACATTACTCTACCTGTGTAACATGGGTTAAAGACAAGACAGACATCAGCATGGGGGAGGGCTGGGCGAGATATATATATATATATATATATATATATATATATATATATATGTGTGTGTGTGTGTGTGTGTGTGTGTGTGTGTGTGTGTGTAGAGAGAGTAAAGTGTAATGTATGTCTGTGCAACAACTATTTAACTACACACACACACACACATATATGTAGTTTAAAATAGTGTGAGAAAAACCAAACATTTTATATATGTATAATTATAAATATATAATATGGTAATTAAAATGCTGTGAGAAAACAAAATAAAACAAAGCACCCAGGACCATACAGTGCATAACATTCTGTGTGTAATCTGTAAGACATAGGTATAGTTATAAGCGTCCGTGTTTATTACAGGCTTAGGTGGTCCCTAGAATATGAGCCTAGTACAGAGACAGAGTCTGAAGGCTACCATGAGGCTTGTATGGAGATTGCCTATCTGAACGCCGCCACTGAGTTCTTGCAGCCTCTGTGTCAAATGAATGTTGCTGTTTGTCTCTTGGTCTCTGGGATAAGTATGAGAGTCTTTGCTTGGAGCCGCCCTAGGTCAAAAAGGCTTTACATGGCTTCTGGTCTGTCATCTCTGTATGAACAGCTGTGCTGTCCCTTCTTCTTAATGACAAATGTGATAATCCACTCTCTACAGCCTGACTTCTGAGCTGACCTTGAGTCGACCTTAGTGATCAGGCAATAGCTAAAATGTACTATTAGAAAACTGTGCCTCAAAAAAAAAAAAAAAAAAAAAAAAAAAAAAAAAAAAAAAAAAGAAAGAAAGAAAGAAAGAAAACTGAGCGTCAATCTTACTACCAAATGGTGCTTGTTAGTCCCAAGACAGGAAGGGAAGAGATTTCCTTCATTCTGATTATATTTTTCTTTCAGGAAAATATCCAAAGAAAACATGCCTAAGTTTTTCTAGAAAGGAGACTCCACAGCCTAGAACAACGGCAACCTCATTCTCCTGCTGATGTGAAAAGGGTGAGCTTCTCCAACTCAGGTGAGCGTGTCACTGTCCCCAATACCCCCTTCCCTGGGGACCGCAGCACCGATGCATTGCCTGGCTCACCATAATCCCTCAGTACCCCTTCCCTGGGGACCGCAGCACCGATGCATTGCCTGGCTCACCATAATCCCTCAGTTATGACCTCCCCGTTGCCTTCTCGACTGCACCAAAAGGAGACAAGCCAGCCTTAAAAATGACATCCTACAAACGATCCTGTCTTAAGAGGATGGTAAGAGAGATGGTCTATTTGTCCATCACACCCTCCTCAAAATATATTTCAAATTGGAAACACAGCGCTACTTTGAACTAGCAGAGACAGAGTCTATATTCCGAAGAGCACAAGACAGGTATTACAAAGCCACAGGCAACTTACTTGGGGCTTGAGGGCACCATACCCCTGTGCTGTGTCATTAGTATTCTCTGTCCTGTTATTCCGAGCTTGCTTATATTCTCAGAATGTGGTTCACGCAAGGGGAGCCTGCTACTTCCTCGCTTATTCGTACTAACATTCCGTATATTTTATTTTCCTCTCTTAGCCGTGCCAAATTCGGTTTGTTGCCTATTGAAAAACAGAATATTACCAAGATTTAACTCTAATGTGTATCAGTTTCTAGGTTCCGGGGCAGTCGGGCCACCCAGTCAAGGAACTGCATGGAGTAGGGAAACTGTGTTTTCAGCCTCCATCCTGCATCATTAACAGGTCAGGAATCCCACATCTGACTGTTCATGAGCCATAGAATGAAGTCATTTCAAAATGCAGGTCCCTCATCCCCAACTAAGACCGACTCAACTATAATCTCCAAGGAGTCAGAATTAAGCATACGCATTTTTAAAATACCTCCTGGGTAATTCTGCCTAATTAGAAACATCTCACAGTGGCCCTGGAACAGAGACATGGCCAGCCCTTAGAGCATTCTCATGACATTTCTTCTGAGCTCCTTCGGAGAATTTCATGGACAGCTGAAATATATGCAAAGCTCAGGCCTCTTCCAAACCCATTTATCCTCGGAAAGGCCTGAGCCAAGATCAAGTGTGATGGCCTGATCAGGTTCTCATGCCTAGCAATGAGCTTTGCTACTTCAATGGAAAAGCTTTCATTAGGAGAAATAATTATGCTGTTAAGAAGCCCATTTTTTTCAAGTCTTAATTTCTTTCTTTGAAGAATATAACCATGCATTTGGCCATTATTCTTTTTTATTCCCTTTGCATCCCCATCATAGGACCTCCTTCCTCTTCTCCTGGTTCCACCCTCCTTCCCTCTTCCCCCATCTCCCCTTCCCTACTCCTCAAATAAGAGGAGCCCCTCCCCCACCAACCCACACCAGCACATCAAGTACCATCAGGACTGAGCAGATTATCTTCCCCTGTGGCCCACTGAGGCAGCAGTGCCCCATCAGGAGGCAGTAACCAAACAGGCAAGAGCCCCTGTTAGAGACAACCCCATATCCCCTTTCTGGGGCACCCACGTGATGACCAAGCTACCCATGAGCTGAGCTTTCCTTTGTCAGGTTGTTTTCCAACAGGCATATGCAACCAGTTACTAAAGAATACTAATAATACCTTCAAAATGCAATTTTCATATAGTTTGTACTTACCAAAGATTTGTTAAGCTGGTCAAATATAAAATTTCCTACTTGGTTTGGTTGTGTGCTTTTAGTGTTACAAGTGAAAGCTATATGTTCAAAGAAGTCACTTAATGTGCAGAGTTCAAATGTGAGCAGGGTCAGTAATAAACCCAACTGCTTATCAGGCCAGCGTCATGTTGACTCTGGATAAAGAAGCTGAGGGAGCCCGGAGTAGCTGTTCACAACACATTTGCTGTCTAACGCTCATGATCAGACCATTTTGCCTCAAATCCCGGCTCCATTGCCTACTAACTTTGGAACAGGACCTCTTGCATTGGCGACTAATCTGTAAAGCAATGACAGTTACTGCTGTACCATAGAGCTTCTGTGAGAGTTAAGTCAGCAGCATGTGCTTGGAAAAGTTCTTGATATGTCAGTGTTCTTGCTACCATCATCGTCGTCGTCATCATCATCATCATCATCATCATCATCAGCAGCAGCAGCAGCTGGATCTGAATCTGTAATCCTCCTGTGTCAAACCCCTCAATATTTGGATTACATATATGCTCCGCCATACCTAGTGTAGTGGCAATGAGAACCTATCTTTTTTATTTCTCCGGCTACTTACAAATGCCCCCATAGGTTTTTCAGTTAAATACAAACCCAGGGCTCTCTAGAGAAATGGGTGAACCAAGATCTAAGGCAGAGAGCCGAAAAGTTGCAATATGCTGAAATGTGACCTGATGGCGCTTTGTGAGAAGGGCATGAACAGAACAGGTAAAGAGCGTCCCATGCCAGAACAACACGCGGCTCTTAGGAACTGTTAAAATTTTGTATATGGAACATACGAATATTTATTTATTCTAAACAGCAAATACCCACTGTATGTATTCATCATGTACAATCTGTTTTAAAACATATATATGGGGTATAGGTAAAGTCAAGTTAACTAACATGTGCTGCCTCACATAGTTAACTTTCATGTTCTCTGTCTGTCTGCTTGCCTGTCTTCTATCAGTCTGTCATCTGTCTATCTTCTGTCTGTCTGTCAGTTGGTATCTATCTATCTATCTATCTATCTATCTATCTATCTATCTATCTTTCCCATCTATCTGTAATGTCTGTCTGTCTTATCTGTATGTAGTAATTTGTACAATACATAAAATTTGTATGTTCTACTCATATAAAAGAAAGAAACACTGTATTTTCAACATTAAATTGAAGCCCTATCATGGGCACACTCGAAAACCACTCAAAATACAGGGTTTCTAATGAAAACACGCATCTTACAGAATCACTGGCCCCCTTCAGCGTGTGTCCAACGGTACTGGAGCAGAGGATTGTGGAGCAGGCTGGGAAGCATGAGCTGAAATACTGGAAACCATTCTTGGTAAGACTAACTTCTGCCACACTTTCTTTGACTGTTATTTGGTAAATGTCTGTTTCCAGTGAAGATCAGAAATAAATTTTAGAAAAACAGTTGTAAACATATGATAAACACAACCAATCCAGCACTGATACTTTTAATCTGAGGGATTCCTTCCAGAAACCTTTACAAATGCGTTGACTATTTAAATAAATATTTAATAATCTATCAACTAAACAGAGACATTTAAGCACCAACACATCAATGCTCATAGAAAACTACTGTTCATAAGATGAAGTTTTTTTTTTTTTCAGTCAAAAGAGGAGAGTATCAAGCCTTTTAAAAATAGAGATTTTTGACAACCAAATTATTTAGATACTTGTCAACACTACTAGGAATTGCTTCTTTCATGAAGTTTTCCTACTTTGGCTATAGCAGTCCTTTAATAAAACGCAATACTCTTACCGTTAAACAGAAGAAACCTCTATTCACAGAGCATGATTTTCCTAAATGAAATCATTTTAAAGTTTCTCAAAAAAAAAAATCAGTTTGAAATTTCCACAATCCTAGAATTCCAATTCTAAAAATGTACTCTGGGAAAACCGAATAAGCACCGGTGAGAAGGTTCACTATGCTTTGTGTTGACATCGAAGGGGATAGAATCGGTGCAAACGCCCAACGTTAGGAAAGTAGGTGAGTCAGCGCAGATGTGTCCTGTCCTGGCTGTGTTGGTCAGCGTGGTGGGCGAGGGCAGTTACTCTTTTATTGCTAAGTTTTAATTAGTTTTGTTTACTTATTTATTTTAAAGATCTACTTTATGTGCATGGGTGTTTGGTCCAATTGTATGCATGTGGACCACACACGCGCCTCATTCTACCGGGGGCCAGAAGAAATGCAGTTCAGTGGGTTGTGAGTCACTGTGTGGGGGTTGGGAATCAAAGCCAGGTCCTCTCGTAGCGTAGCCAGGGCTCTTAACCCCTGAACCATTTCCTCAGCCCATATTTCCTTATTTTTAAAGGACCGTTTTCATTTCTATGTATGTATATATATGTGTGTGTGTATCCATGTGTGTTTGACATGTATATACAGTGCTGGAAGGAACCAGAAGAAACTGTCACCTCCCCTGGAGCTGGAGTTGCTGATAGCTGTGAGCCACCTGGTGTGGGTGCCTTAAAGCTTCCTACCCCAGGAAGCCTGCTCTCCTCAGTCCCCCAAAGACACCTTCCTTCTGTTGATCTGTACCATCGGAACTGTACACTTGCACCAGGGGCAAACGGGTGCTTGCTGCTGCCCTTTACTTTTTCTACATTTTTTCCCTTACATCCTTGTTTTCTTGTTTATTTTTGAGATTGCAACTTAGTAACCGTGTTTCTTCCTTCCCTTTCCTCTTTCTAACGTTTAGAGTTTAAACACTCTCTCTCTCATAGACCTTTTCTTACTCTCCTTCAAATTCTTGGCTTCTCTTTCCATTAACTGCTATTGCATACATATAAGTAAGTGTGTGTGTGTGTGTGTGTGTGTGTGTGTGTGTGTGTGTGTGTGTGTTCCTAAATGGATCCTGCTGTCTCAAAAGTTCTTTTGAACACATTTGAGACATAAGAATAAATAATTTAGTAAGTTAATTTTGTTAATCAGTGTTATTTAATCTGGAATATACTTTACTTCTTCTAGATCATAACATTTCTTAGCAAAAGGCCAAATCTCCCACTTCCATATTTATTTATTTATCTATTTTGGTTTTTTTGAGACAGGGTTTCTCTGTGTAGCCTTAGCTGTCCTGGACTCGCTTTGTAGACCAGGCTGGCCTCGAACTCACAGCGATCCACCTGCCTCTGCCTCCCGAGTGCTGGGATTAAAGGCGTTCCCACTTCCACCTTTAAACACAGAGACCAATACACAATAGGTGTTCAGCATAAATGTATTGTTATGAAGCCACAGAAAACTGAAACACAGATTCTCAGACGCCTGTGCCTGAGAGGAGAAGAGGCCACCAGAGAGGCCTCTGCCCGTGTGCCAGGTCTCAAAGACTCACAGAAGTCACAACCATGCACCATGAACTATTTTATTGTTGTTGAACTGAGAAGGTGGGCCGAAGACAGAAAAAGAAAGTGCTTTTTAGGCTAAGAGAGGTGATGGAGTTCATGAGTCTGGGTGGGGAGAAGGTCACTGCACCAATGTCCTCTCCTTTGCGCCCAGTCTCCTAGCACTCTTCTTCTTTGCAGTGGTAGGTGGTGCCGCCACGGAGGCAGCGGGGCTGTGAGTAGTGAACTTTCCTGCATCTGGGAGTGTCCTGAGGCCCCGGCTTTTGTGAGGAGGAAGAGCAGCCTGCTGTACAGGAAGTCCTGCATGAAGTTGAGCAGGTAGTCAGGCAGGGGTTTGCGCACTGGGGAGGTGAACATTTGGGAGCGTTTGGGAGCTCCAAGGGCCATTGCTTCTGTTGTGACATTGGTCAGCTAGCATATCAAATCTGAAAGGGGAAAAAAACCATATTTTTATATCAGAGGCCAGGAAGGGACTCTTCTCAGGATCTGAGGCTGCCATCAACAAGAACTCAGAGGAACCTATCCCAGGAGAAGCAGTGGAGTCTCAAAGGTTGAGTACATTGGGAATAAATTATTGGAGAATGTCAAAGAATTTGCCAATAATCAAATTATCCCCCCTCCTATGAAAGAAAAATAAACTTTAACTTAGCTGAACTAACAGGGTCCTTTTTCCAAGGCTGATGTCCACCATGGTCAAGTATAAAGAACAAAGCACATCAGTTCTTTCTTGACTTGGTTCCTGGCCCCAGTTTTCTCAGCCTTTGTGGTATCTTTCTGCTGTTTCTTCTGCCCTCTGGACCCTGTGGCTCTAACCCATGTTAGATCATTTCAAGGATCTTAGCATGGATTCCCAGCCCTTCTGCTCTCCCTACTACAAGTCTTTCCTACCTGGCTTATCAGTTTGCTGGGAGAAGATCACTTCCTTGTCAAAGCCTGAGTGAGTGACACCCAAGTGTCTCTTCATCCAAACGTAGCCTTACCATCAAGGAAGGTGAGTAGCCAAGTCACCCCGGGAAGAGCCTGAGGTTTTGTGGCACCAGGAAGGAAGATGCTCTTTTATAGAGCCTCCAGTTGAAACCTCCAGGCTACTTGTTATTGGAAGGCAGTCATGGAGTGGATGATCTATCCAGGTGTTTCATAATTCCCAGGGCAGGATTTCTCATCCATATACACCTGGAGTGCATTTCAAAGGAAATCTCATGTAAGCAAGCGATGAGAGGGCTGAGACCTTCAGGCTGGCTGGCATAGAAGTGAGCACGCTTGCCAAAATCTTGTGGGACCAGACAGAGTGGCGAGTTTAATTTAAAATGAAGGAAGGAAGGCACCCTTGAGCCTGTGACCAGAATCTGAGGAAGATCCTGCGTGTCTCATAGCATGTAGGTCAGCATCCTGCACCCTATGGGACTCAACCTTATTCCATAATCACACCAGAGTCCTATGTCCTCTGAACTCTGTAGGCTGTTCGACAGATTGATTGCCGTCCCGGGTCATGGTGACCTAGATACATCCCTTATCTCATCTCATAAAGTGTTTCTGGGTGACAGAGCCCTTGTCTTCATCACTTCTGCATTCCGAGAGCCTGATGCTACCCCCAGCACATGCTAAAAGTGCTCATTAATACTTGATGGAGGGTTCAGTTTACCTGACCTTAGAGCAAAGCTTGTATCCCAGGGAAAGAAAAGGAGGGAAACAAAACCCACCTCATTTGTCTCTGTAGTGATGTGTTCATTTTTATTCCCCTTCTGTGGACGCCCTTCCCAAATCTGTGGGTGGACTTTGCCTGACGCAACAGACTGAGAGTAGGTAGGAGAGAAAACCATTCACAAACGCCCATCTCTTAAACACAAATGGGGCTCTGTGTATTGATCAAGACACCCTATGGAAAAACTGTTTTATGGAGCAAAGTTTTTCCTCTATCTTTTATGAAAATTGATATCATTCCATGTTTTCTTTGTTGGTGTGGAAACCTTTTCAGCTAAATACTGTTTCTCACTTCTAGGTGTTTCCATCTCAGAATCACAGTTGGTATGCCCATCTCCTTAAAAAAATGATGGTGAGCTTGGCTGTAAGGCTGGGTCTTGGCTGCCTCTAACCATCCCTCAAAAAAAACAAAACAAAACAAAACAAAACAAAACCTCTTTAATTGGGAAACAATTGGCTAAGTGATAAGTGATAACACTAGATTGGAGGACCAATCCTCAAAGACTGCAAATCAGACTGGCGACAAAGGTGACTGTGACTGGTGTGAAGAAAAAGGACCCTGCCCGTGGCAGAGAACAGAACAGAGTCAGAAGAATTGCTTTTGGAGGGCTAAACCCAGCTGCGTGGGGTCACTGAAACTCTTCTCTTTCTTTTGGGGAGGTTTTGGGCCATAGTTTGGATGAAGAGAATTCAAAGCACTTATGAAGACGCAGCAGGTAGGAGAACGGAGACGGCCTGTGCCATCCCATAAAGAAAGGGCCCTGGAAAGAGTGCCATCTGGTTTATGGGACTTCAGTGATTAAACAACATCTCTCTTCACGCCTCCTGTGCCTTTCTTCGCTCCCAACATGCTCAGGCACCAGAGAGAGCTCTGGTCGCTCCTCTGCTTGCTTCTTGTGCACTGAGGCATAGCAGGAAGGCAACACGACTCTAATCCCAGCGTGCTACATTTCCTTTTCCCTGACTGAGCCCTACAACATATAATTTCCCATTGTGGAGACCTCACACAAGCACAAAAGCATTTATTTGAATTTAACCAATAATCATTCATTCGTTCCCGGTCCCTATTTAAGGGCTAGGAGATCTTTTTTGGGTTTTCTGCCATTAGTATTCTGCCCTGGATGAATTAAGTATACCTTCCTGTTTTATATATTTTCAGACCAGGCATTTTATTATAAACCACCCATAGAAATTTGTAGGTGTAGTCAGTTTTTATCATAGTAAATCTCATCAACACGCAGAAGACTGTGGTGATTGATTCTAGAAGGATTTTCGCTTGCAGGAGAGGGTATTGATCTATGTTGGCCAAGCGAGCCTTCTAGGGAGCCTCAATCTGTTCTAGCTTCAAATCGACTTACACACCCAACTTACACACCTAGCCACGTGTACATCAGGGCCCTGGAAATGTAGTCTTCTTAAATTTCAACTCTGCCTCTCATTCTTGTTCAGGTATCTGATAGTAGGATCCCATCGTTTGATAGTAATTAATTACCTACTATGAACATGATGCAAGAAAGGACAGGGCTCCCCCTTGATGCTGTAACCAGCTCTCTTAGAGAGACATGGAGTGTTTCAGTAAGTGACACCAGAGGGTACTGAGAGACAGGAACGCAGAGCAGCAGGCCAGTGCTGCCTGGATTTGAGAATGTAACTAGTTACCACAAACGTGCCTGGTTAGGAAGGTAGTGTCTGGAGAGAGGTGGCTCTAATTACTGAGTCCAGTTTAGAGACAGGATCCCACCCTGGGAAGTGTCTCTTCGCATCCCTCCTCACCCTCGCGGCCATCAAATTTTCCCAATCAGTAAACACCTACAGGTACAGAGCTTCAAGTGAACTTTCTCTGAGTCTTCCTCCTTTGTATTTTTCTTAGTTCTTTTTCTTTCTGGCTCCCCAAGTCTCTAAGATACCTCAGAAGTAACATCCCAAGTGTATGTTAAAAGTGTCTTTTACTTGCTTTGCTCTTCCAATCATAGTTCCCGTAATTGATAACCTTCTATAATATGCTGATGTCTTTGAGATGAGTCTGAACTCCATCATCCAAGGTCCTGTGATTGTGATCCCATCCTGTGACTTCAAGCCCTTGCCCTGGTGCTTTATTTCATTATATATTCTTTGGTGAGTAAGTGGACTTGCTACACAGTGACCTGGGAACGTCCCTCTCTTGTTTCTGGATGTCTCTCTACGTATCTTTGTCTCTCCCTCTCTTCTTGTGCTTTCTCTCTCTCTCTCTCTCTCTCTCTCTCTCTCTCTCTCTCTCTCTCTCCTCCTCCTCCCATTTGTTCTTTTATCCCTCTTCTTTTCCTTGCTTAACTCCTCTCACCTCTGCCTTTGTGCATTCCCACTCAGAACATGGGAACTGAAGAAGTAGACCTTTATAGACTCGGTTCCTCGGAGCGATTCCACAGGCATAGTCAGCAGGATTCCAGCAGACCTGTTAAACAGCAAACCAGCAATTCAGCAAAAGCAACTGGAACCCAGAGCAGCAGCTGGAACCTGGAGCAACAGCCAGAACCCAGAACCTTGGAGCACTCACTGGAGCATGTCTTTCTAGGAGCAGAACCTTGGAGCACTCACTGGAGCATGTCTTTCTAGGAGCAGAACCTTGGAGCACTCACTGGAGCATGTCTTTCTAGGAGCAGAACCTTGGAGCACTCACTGGAGCATGTCTTTCTAGGAGCAGAACCTTGGAGCACTCACTGGAGCACGTCTTTCTAGGAGCATCTTGAAGTGCAGTGATGAACAGCCAAGACCAAAAGCCCGTCTCTTGTTTTGGGCTCATACATACATATATTTCCTCTCAGAGTCTGTACTAGGATGTTCATCAGTTGGCAAAGACCATGCCCCCCACAAGAAGCAGTTCCTTTTCTAGTGGACAAACATCACCTGTTCTCTCACAAGTCTGTGTTTAGCAGAAAAAATCGCCACACACCCTTACACAAGTCTGTTTCACATCCCACACTTGGGATCAAAACAAAAACATGTTTACACCCACTAGGGCTGTCAGCATGTGGGACAGGGTCTGTACTGCCACAAGGTCCCAAGACAGGTGACAGCTGGATACTTCTCAACCTCCTTATTTGGTGGAGTCCAGGCAGCAATTCCAAATAAGAAAAAGGGTGGCAAGGGAAACAGTCTAGCCTTGCCTTGGCTACTCTCTGATGTGTTCAATAGCAGCTTTCAGGTGCCTGATCTTGGGTCAATCTATTTATAAAGCAACATTCTTGGCCTGTATTACTCCATCTTGAGTCAAGTGTTAAAAATTGAATAACTCTGCATCTTTACACGAACAAAAGAAAAAACACCATCTGCTAGACTATGGGAGGCATGAGCTGATAATTTACTTGTGAAAAATGCAAAACATCAAATTCTGTCAGAAATGCCAGTAAAAGGAGCATATCGGGCACACCATATGTAACCCTACAAAAGAAGGTACCCCAGGAAAAGTACGGCCAACACACCAACTAGTCACCTGTGGCTACTCATCATGGGCTTTGTCCATCATGAGCTCCAGCTTAGATGCAGCCTCTGCCCATGACATTCCGCCCACTTGCCTCTAGGACATCTCTGCCTGCACAGCTCAGCGCCTGCTGTTTATAAGACATGCGGGGGGGGGGGTGTTATAATTTAAGTGTAGTGCTTCTCCCTTCCTCTTCCTCCTTACAAACTCTCCCATATACCTTTCTCAGTTCTTCAAACTCACGAGTTTAACTTTTCCCTCAGTGTGTGTGTGTGTGTGTGTGTGTGTGTGTGTGTGTTCCTAACTATAACCTGTTCAGTCCATATAAGGCTACCTGTATATATGTCTTCTGGGCTGGCCAAGTGACAGTGAACAGTCCATTTGTGTGCTCTTCTCTGGGGAAGACCATTTTTCCTACTCCCAGCTTTACCCAGTTCTCTATTGTTCTTTGTGTGCAATTGAGGCTTCATGTTTATTGTTTGGCATTTTCATTGATGCTATCCTTGTTCAGCCTGTGGTTGGGCAATCAAGTTGGTGAAAATGAATGGGTGTTCCTTCTGACATTACTAGGAGATGCAATCTTACAGCAAGCTCCCTGATTCTTTGGCTCTTACAGTTTTTTCTGCCGCCCTTCTTACACAAGGTTCCCTGAGCCTTATGTGGTTTGTAGATATAACTATTGGCACTGGGCTCCTCCATAGCTCTGCATTTTGATTGGTCTCTGTTGCAAAGAGAAGTTTCCTTGATGGGCGGTGAAAACTACACTTATCTGTGGGTAGAAGACAAATGTTTATATTGTGTTATTAGGGATTATGCTGGTTTACTAAACCAGTAACTGTTGATTCTCCTCCAATGCCCATGACGTCACTAACGCTTCCTAGTTAGCTAGGCTTCCAGGACCACACACAGTCTCCCTTTTGTTAAGCAGATATTAAATGCAATTAGAGAACTGTTGGTTGCCACCAAAGTATGCATGCTATTACTGCACTTTTCGGGTTAGTGTGCCATGCTGGTTGGTGAAGGAGCTTATAGGTGTCACATCTGGGTGGGACTTTTGGTTGCTTCTCTCCTTTGCAAGCTTGTAAGATGGTTTCTGGGACATGAAAGCGAGTCCTAGTGCTAGCTCATGGGTATTTGGGCCCTGTGTCTGAAGTGCATGCGCTTTTCAGCAACAGGGACTTAAATGATAACTTTGGGGAATGTGCCAGGTCAACAGCACTAGGCTGTATGTTTTGGGAGTCTCATGAACATTCTTGGGCAACTGAAAAGAATGTTTCTCCTGTCTGGTGTTGGGGTTTGTGTTAGATAGATGGTCTTTGACTCTTGAAGGTAGTGCTATCAGCCCAGATTAGTAAAGATCATCAAAACTATATATGTCTACATGTTTATATGTACAGAGCTTTCTGAGTAAATACTTAATGGTACAATTCCTTTTGGCTTTTTTTAAAGACATCCTCATTCTTCTTTTAGCCACCCCCTTTCTGTCTTTACTTCCCTCTTCCTTCCACAAAGAGCCGCCTTTCCCCATTTTCTCTATCAGATCACCTGTATCCTGTTATTTACCTCCCTGTCCTCTCTGTTTCTCTCCAACCCTTCTGTTTTAGTAATGGCTCTGTTTTGCCTCCCTGGTCCTTGTTTCTTTGGTTACACAGGCTGTATACTCACATCTAAGGAGCTGGAGCTAGATTCCTGCAATGGGAGAAAGCATGCGTTTGTCATCAGGTGTCCTGTCTGATCTTTAAGTTGACTTTTTGCCATGCTGATGCTGGCTCTCTACCTCAAACTTTAGGATTATCCTTCCTAACTCTGAAGTCTTTCCAACAGGTTCTTAACTACGCGCGCGCACACACACACACACACACGCACGCACACATGCACACACACACATGCACGCACACATGCATGCAGCACACACACATGCACGCAGCACACACACACACACACACACGCACACACACATGCACGCACACACATGCATGCAGCACACACACACATGCACGCAGCACACGCACACACACACACACGCACACACACATGCACACACACACACATGCATGCAGCACACACACACATGCACACACACATGCATGCAGCACACACACACACACATGCACGCAGCACACACACACATGCACACACACATGCACGCAGCACACACATTAGGTGTGAAGGGTAATATATGATCTGAGAGTTAATATGAGTTAACAATAGTGATGAAGATGAGAATAAAAGAACTGTTGCTGTCATGGCTAGCCATCAAATGAAATTAGTGTTATTTGGCAAATTTCAGCCAAAGAAACTACTATACATTTTAAATTTATTGTTTTTCAGCAAAACATTGCAGGAGGACACAAATATATCTACCTGTGTTTCTTGAATCACACCCTCATGAAAGAGATTGATACTGTGTCATTCATTTTAACTTCCTAGTTCGGCCTGCCTCTCAGCCCCTGTCTTGGATCTTGGCTCCATACCTCCCCACTCTAATCTTGAAGTGCTGGCTCATTAGTTCGAGGCCTCTCGGTCTGAAGAAACAAATATAGAGGCCTTCAGGGTGTTTTTTTAAACACATGCTCTATTAACTTGCCATCAGGGGTGAGCATGTGCATGTAGTTGAGGTGACACCCAGTACACGTTTATCAATCATATTAAATTCTCAGCATGTTTGGAACCACAAAACGTTTGCCTTGCTTGCATAATGTCAATGACTTCCATTTGGAATGCAATTTTTATCACCTTAAATATTGGCTTTCTGGGTGTCCTGTTAAAAAGAATCTGGGGCACTGAAGTGAATGAGATCTGAAATGCTACGATGACACTGTAGACTTAATAACCACCTTCACTCAGACCATTCTAAAGAAAAAAAAAACTTTTCTCTGTAATAAATTAACCTTAGCTTATTGTAACCTTATTTAATTATAAACATTTAAATTCTTTTTAACCTTTTTTTTTTTTCATAATGGCATTTACCTGCATATGGAACAACTATAGCTTTACTGTTTCCTTTGTTCATGCTTCTGCCGTAAGCATTTTCCATGTAGTTTTAAAAATTACTTTGCTTTTATAATTATTTTGTTAAAAATTAGGACACAAGCCAGGTATGGTTCAACGTGCTATAACCCCAGTCCTTGGCGGGAGGACTGTGAGTTAGTGTCAAGCTGCATTACATAGTGTGTTTCAGTCAAGCCTGGGCTGCCTGGTATAACTGTCTCAGAAAAACCACCATGCGAACAAGTGAACAAAAGCTACAAAACCCTGAGACACAAACACACAGCACCAAAATCATCAGTACCACTGTGTCTACCTGTCTCACTGAGAGTCCCTAGAGACTCTAGCTGACAGGGAGGAGCTGTCACCTCCTGTGGCTACAGCACCCTCTTCTGGATCCCCTGAGAACCGAATGAGGTTCCCCTTGCGAATCAGTCGCTGTTCAGAAAGGTTTATTTCTGTATTCATCATAGATTCCTTTGTAAGCATAAGATACACCATGAACAGTCCTCGCTACTGATGAAGGGTGAACATTTTCAAAAAATGTTTATTTATGATAAGTTCTTTTATTTAAAATTTCTGTATTAAAATGTTTTCTTTAAAATTATTTTTGCATGCTTAGGATCAGTTCCAGAGCTCTTACAATAGTTACATTCTTAAGCTTAATTAATTTTTAAAAAAATTTATTATATATTTTTTTACATATACATTTATATTATTACACATAAATAAAATAAACTATATACAGCAGGAAGAACCATGAAATAATCAGGAATTGTATAAATGTTACATTCATAGTGATTCAACTATTTGTCTTTCTGCATCTGACTTACCTCACTCAAAACAGTGTGGAGAATTCTCATGAGGCCAAAAGTAAGCCTACCATGTTACCCAGCTGCACTACTCCTTGGCAGATGCCCAAGGAATTCCGCATCTACAGATATTAGCTCAGCCATGTTCATTTCAGCTTAACTAATTCATCACAGCAAGGACATGGAAACAACCAAAATGCCCTGCAGTAAATCCTGATGAATAAATAAATGAAAATGTGGTCTGTGTGTACTATGGAATGCTATTCAGCTATAAAGAAAAATGAAATAATGAACTTTGCAGGTAAATGATGCAACAAGAAATGTTCATATTGAGTGAGGTAGCCCAGACTCAGAAAGGCAAACGTCTTATGTTCTCGCTCATCTGAGGCTCCTAGCTCCAAATCTACAGATGTGAGCACATATCCCGGAGTAACTGCGGAGACCAGAAAAGTGAAAAGGGACCATTGCTAGGGTGTGAGGATGGGCAAGTACAAAGAGGCGCATAGCAGGATGTAAGTGATTAGATTGGGGAAATGAGAAAATGTAAGGGACTCTAATTAGTGAGTGAGAGATGGAGATAAATACAGATGAAGACAGTGGAGGAGAGGAGCGTAAAACAACAGTAAGAATGTCTGAAAAGCAAAGAATTATACTATTAACTATTTACCCAAAAATCCACAACACATGTAAATCTATATATGTGTATATAGAATCTATATATGTGTATATATACACATATATAGTTTAAATAAAATTTTCTCACGTGGGCTGACAATATTTCCTCCAGGAGCCAAAGGCCACATAACAAAACTCCTAGTGCCAGGCATGAGAAACTCTCTTTTGGGTTCTTGGCCAGGGTTTTCCAAGGGAGCCCCCCCCCCCATGCACACAGACTGTTGCTACTGCTGTGCTAGCCTGCCAGAGGCAGAAAGTGAGACTCTACTGCTGAAGACACCGTGCGCTTCAGAACCAGGGCATGGATGCCCCTGACCCGGAACTGACCCGAACACCTCCTCTCTGAAGCCTAGCTTCCACAGGGCCCAACAGCTCTTTGCAAGTCTCCAAAGTAGGGAAGATTAACCAATAGTCCTCCACAGCCATGATGCCAAGAACTACAAAACAACCAGCATGACACAAGAACCCTCAGAGTGCAGTTGCAGCACGCAGGCTTGAGCAGTAACCTCCAGCTCTCTAATTGCACTTAAGATCTGCTCAACTAGAGAGAAATCATGTCTGATACTGGAAACCCAGACAGCTACCCAAGGATAGTGACGTCGTGCATGTTGGAGAATCTAAAACCACTACTTTACTTAACCAGCACAATTCCCAACTGCTCTCTAAATACGTGTTCTTATACCCACAGGGAAGTAGGGAAGTAGGGAAGTCTTCACCCTTCAGCAAAGAAACTTCTCTTTCAATAGACAGAGAACATTAAAGAAAACCACAACTAATCAAAATGCAGAGCTGTGGAGCCTTTCCCAGTGAACAACACAGCTTCTGTACCCTAAAGCTCAGGGATCATTGTTGAAGAGAGGGAGGAAAAATTGTAAGAGCTAAAAAATACCCAAACAAACACAAAAACAAAAACAAAACAAAACCAGGGAGTTTGGTGTGCGACTGTGTTTTCTAGAAATGTCAGAAGCTGCATCTATAAAGTCTCATCAACTTGATTGCCTAATCATAAGCTGAATAAGTACAATACTAGAGAGAGAGAGGGAGAAAGAGAGAGAGAGAGGGAGAGAGAGAGAGAGAGAAAGAGAGAGAGAGAGAGAGAGAGAGAGAGAGAGAGACAGTACTTCACACAAGTGATGTCTGTAACCGTCTAGCACTCAAGGCTCCCATATGTCATATATTTATGGTAGAGGAATGAAACATGCACAGTGCAAATCAAACAGACCCTGCCCTAGTCCTTAGAGCACGAAACAGACACTGACGTTGGCAAGTAGTAAGAACACATGAATAGGCACAATGATTTTAGAAAAGTCTAGAAATATATGAAGCTTTCCATTCAAAGACACAACCCGTACCCCAAAGAGGATAAGATATAATTTATTTTGGAGCTAAATATTAATGACGATGGCCTGGGAATACAGAATCAGGTGACCTCAAATCCCATGTGTCAATGAGGAAACAGTTTCATGACATTTGTGCAGTAACAGAACAAACAATACCATTCATTAAGGTGTGTGGAGATGTCAGGTAGGCTTGTTACAGCAAAGCAGGGAAAACTGCTGTGGCCTCAGATCTTGGGGAGCATTGGTTGGTGGAAGTGTGGGGCCTGTTAATCCATTCCAAGAGGTTTACCTGTTAGTCACAGGATATTAGGTCAGGCACAGAGGTGGGAAAGGAATGGCAATTAAGGGAATTAAAGATGGCCCAGTTTAAATTATAAGCAGGCCTTGGACTGGCAACATTCCAACCTTTCCACAGTCATTGGCCTGATCAGTTAATTGGCCCTGCAGGAGGCTCCGTTTAAAGTGTAATTCTCTCTAGGAGCTTTCCTTTTTTAGTAATAGTAAGCATAGATGTTAAAGTACCAATGCCTCAGGATTTTGAATTTTAAAATCTCTACATGATGTTTTTCTCTGTGAAGAAAAGATGAAGAAACAAGGCGGAAAAATGCACTTAGTCCCGTGGTTTGAATTGAGATGCAGAATCTCACAGCACTGCCCACAGATCCACACTTTGGACACTTGTCCCCCAGCGAGACGCAGTGCTCTGACGAGGCGGGGGTTGCCTGCTGGATGGAACTCTGTGTGGGAACAAGGCCCACGAATGAACCTGCGTGAAGAGATTTCTGAGGACTTGTGAGAAAACTCCAAGTAAACAAGACAAGCAGGTAACATCTGGTCCGCCCTAACAGTGGATTTGTTCTTGGAATGTGCTTCTGTGCTCCCTCCCTCCCAGGTGTAGTAGACAAGAGTGGGTTTCTGCTATTATTATTTAGATGATGTTTCCAAGCACGGGGTGTCTTCTTGACTGTATCTGGCTTGAACTAATGTGACCTTACCTTTGTGACTGCATACAACTTGGCTCACATGATGTTGCACAACCCTCAGAGTGTCCTCAGAGTATAAATTGCCTGATGCTCTGGCTGTTGCAGGAGACTTTAGACCCCCTCATATTTAGGCTCTGTTCTCCTAGGTTCACACTGCCCAGCAGAGTGGTAATATCCCCAGTGGCTGGACTTTGAATGTTAGTCTTACTCCTTGAGCTGTGTTCTCTCTGCTCCCTGGGCCATGGGGGACTGGGCTGCCCTTCCCTGAGCAGTTACCAGCCTTTTTGTACCTTTGGCCTCATGAATACTGCACCTGGCTCCCCTGTCTTTTCTCTTTCATCCTCCTTCCCACCCCATCTACTGTCCCAGATATGTCTACCTCTGGCTATGTCTCCCTTTATCTACAATAAACTTTCTTCTCCACCACACCTAGGAGGTAATGGCCTTTCTTTCTTTGTTTCTTTCTCTTTTTTTTCTTTCTTCTTTCTTCCTTTCTCATTCTTTTCTTTTTGAAGTTGTGTGTCAGGCATTGGGGACACAGTGACACAGAAGCCATACACTGGTATCAGATTGGAGTTATAAGGAATATTAGATAAAACCTGGATTCCCACAGAACCTGAGGAATAGATATGCTAGGCTGCACTGTAGACAGGGAAAGAACTTCTTAGTGGAAACACAAAGCACATCGTCCAACCTCATTTATAGTAAGTCAGGTAGTCTTATACTCAAGGTAAGGAGACACCTGTCAGCACCAGAGATGAAGGAAGGGCTTTATGAAAGGTCAGAAACTAGTATCTGTTAATGGGCAAGTCAGAGGCTAGGTGGACAGTCCAGTTTGGGTGTATAACTGTTTCCCATTTGTGGTTAGTTAAATCCTGTGCCTGGAATGGGATGTGGAGGAATATAATATCCTATATTTTATAACTTACTATGTCACACAAGAGACTAATTAGGTTCCCAATATTTTTTGGTTTCATTTGGCTTAGTTTTTGGGTTTTGGAGACAGAGTTTTTCTATGTAGCCTTGATTGTCCGGGACTCACTTTGTAGACCAGATTGACCTCCAACTCACTACCTATCTCTGCCTCTGCCTCCCGAGTGCTGGGATTAAAGGTGTGCATCACCATGCCTGGCAGGTTCCCAGTATTATAGACTCCTAGTGTAAGGCCTGAGCCCTGGGGAAAGGGGTATTGTATTGGTGTCCTACTTGTAGCTGTGTATGCTGCTGACAGTCTCTGAACTTTGACCAGTGCTGAGCTTCTGAACTAAGCAAAGAGATGTATTTTATAAATAACATTTTACTTATTTATTTATTTATTTATTTTTGGTTTTTCGAGACAGGGTTTCTCTATGTTATCTTGGCTGTCCTGGACTCGTTCTGTAGACCAGCTGGCCTCAACCTCATAGGGATCCGACTGCCTCTGCCCCCTGAGTGCTGGGATTAACATTTTAATCAAACATTCACAATACAACTTAAGCCTTTGTCTCCTATTTCCACCAGCAACTAGTATATGGTTGTACACATGTTAATAGATTATTTAATATTTGTGAGTAATATTGTCGTGACTTTACAGTTAACAAATAGTTAATCCACCTTTATTAAGTCATCCTCATAGAAGACACACTTTGAGACACACATATGAACACATGTTAGCCTCAAACTCCTCTGAAATGTGACCTTTGAACAGGTTGTTCCCGATGAGACTTTGTTGTGGGGAAGTGGCTTGGACGTCATTGTCTTGGCTCAGGATGGGGACCAGCTCCTGGTCCCTGGAAAGATGTGAAGAAGAAATCATCTGTTTCAAGCTTTACTCTCCAGCCAGGTGAATGTCTGGTGGGTGCATCCATGTGATGGATGGGTCAGAAGAATGTCTGACATCACTTTGCACTGAGCGTTGCCTATTGTGGTGCTGGGATTAGATCATAAACATGTGGCCTTGTCAAGGCTGCTGTAGGTCATTTATTCATCCTGCCTGTCTTCTACATTGCTATTGCTTCATCTCAAATAGTTGGGGAAACTGCTGAAATAACGGGAGCAACCTCACTCTGAATTATTGTTTCACATAAACCTACCAATTGCCTCCTTTCTGAGCCACTAACCAACAAAGTCATGAAATTAGATCACCCAATTACAAATCATTCTTATAAGTCTAATCTATAGTCAGAACTGTGAAACTAAACATAAGGAATTAATAGTATTCCCATATAAAGAATTATAAAAATATAAAATGTATTTTAAAATTATAAAAATTTATAAAATATAAAAATTATAAAATAAACGCCACTGGGGAAAAATATCACCTGGGTTTCAAAAGACAGTCTCTCACCCACACACACTTAACAGCATACACACTCCCACACAAAAGCAGATCTTCAACTTCACTAATAGTCAAGTAAGTACAAAGGGAACAATAAAGCAGTCCGTATTTGGAAGCATGCTGTCTGATTTCTTTACATATTTCAAAATGCTAAATGATGTCTACTAAACACATGCAAAACATGCACATTTCCTAGTACATGATAGTTGGAATTCTAGGCATTTAACTAAGACAAGGTTTTCGTATGAGATGTAAATACATAAGAATATTTTCATAGACTATTTATAAATAAGATGAGAGCTCAGGAAGATCATAAAATGAATATAAGCATCCAGAGCCTAGAAGATGGCTTAGCAAGTAAAAGCACTGTCATGAAAGTCTAAAGATGTGAGTTAATCACTAAAACCCATGCTGGAAGGAAAGAAAAAGGTTTTCTGACCTCTACATGCAGGCAGTGGTATGATCTCCCCTCCACTCATGTACAACATAATGAGAATTTTTAAGGATCAGCATATAACATGCACATTATTCTCAGTGACATCAGCAATGCTCCAGAAAAACTTACTTGGTAGAAGAACCATCAAGGGACGGCAAGGAAAATTTGTCTCAACAGCGATAAGAGAGAAGCATGTGAGCAAACTAAGAGCATAACGGCTTCCGTTAACTCTGTCTCTTCAGTGAAGCAACCTGAGCCCATCACAGAAGCCAGGTGACCCAAGTCACACCACCAGGAATGGGACAAGCAGAGTTTATGTGAGGCTTGATATAATGGCCTCAGTCTAACATCCTTGGAGGCACGGCATGACACAAGGCAAGCTACAGGGCATCCCACAACACTTCCAAGAGGTTCAAGTCATAAAAAAAAGTTTGGAAAGACCATGAAATGTCATACATGGAAGAGACTGAAGAATCCGGCAAACTAAACGCAAGAGATTTTGCACTAGATTATGAACTGATCAGACAGGGGTTCAGATGGCAGCATTTGCCTTGGGCGAACAGGAAGAGCAGAACATAATGGTAATTTAGTAATCCAAGTAGGAAAAAGTCAGTAAGGCAGAGGTGGGCTCATGCTGAGATAAGCAAATAGGAATTATCACGTGACATAAACCTTCCTACTTAAAGGTGTAGGACAGTCATCCATAGATCTTAGAAAGGGTGTCAGCAAATGTGTTTAGACAACTGATCTTAGACTTTCAGGCCCTCAGGATAATAGGCTTGTTTGTCAGCCTTTACCATATCCCTAGCAACGTGGGCAAGTCCAGCATAAAGATCAGGAGGAAGAACTATTTAGACGTCTGTTGCTTCTCAGGCTTGCTCTCCAAGGTCTACTCTAGCAGAGACTATGAACGAATGATAACTTTGTTTTGTAGACACACTTCCAGGTAGATGGGAGAGATTCATAGTGAATGTGGTTAAAGTTCTTTGGCAGAGAAACATTCAAGATAGCACAGCAGGCAGCCTGTAGTGTGGCTATTAACTATTTTAAGTTAGATTTACCCTGAGAGAAGTTGTTAAAAACATCAGGCAAAAATTAGACTACTAAGACAATTTTTTAAGTCAAATTTGAAGCAAGCTTTATTAAATACTGGCTAGGACAACAGACAGTAGCCAGGTCCATACCCAGAATTCCCCGAGAATGGCCATGAATTATGTTAGCCTGGTGCTTATAAAGCCAAAACCTACCAGCATATATTTCCAACCTGCATCCAATCAGGGGCCAGCATACATCCTGAGGTACTTCCTGCCTTCGTACCTCCCTCCTCTGTGTGATCAAGCACATCCTGTGCAGTTGGGGCAACTAACCTTCTTTATAAAACTGAAAATATGTGGCTTGCTACCTTACATAAACAACAGTCTCCAGCATTCTAAAAGGTATCTGTCCTTGGGCAAGTATGGTTTACAAGTTAAAGGCGTTTTTTTGTTTTATAGACCTCTTAAGTACAGTAATTTTAAACTTCAGACAAAACACCTCACAGAATAAGTTACCCAAACTGTACAGTTTAATGGAGAAAGATGTGCCACCTGTTTTAAAGTTGAAGACAAGGGGGTTACAGACATACAATTATGAAGGTGAATAATGTCATTAAAGAGAAAACTGCTTGCTCTGTACTGTGACAATAGGACAAACGGCACCCTTGGAGAAAGCCTCTAGATCGAAGCTTCCAACTTGTAAAAGTGAATATTCATTTGCAAGAAGAAAATCTAAAGTAAGAATACCATCACAGGAGTTCTTGCTCAAAAACAATCACCTAGGCAAGTGTTTCCCCGGGGTCAGCCTCCGTGGCACACAGAGACGGATGCCACTGTGGTCCAAGAGAAACAAGCAACAGTTTGGGCTGCCAGCAGAGTTTAGCCATGTCATTGAATGATGCTGTCTGCAGGAAGTAAAGATGCAACAGTAAAGGGGGGTCACAGAAGCAGACACCATGGGCCAGGGTTCTGTAAAACGGACAACTGTGACCCCCAAATGAGCAGCAGACGACGTGATGTGCCTAACTGGCAGTACTCTCCTGCTGCTGGTCTTCTGCATCATGGTAAGCTATATCTCAAAGTGTAAGCCCAAGCAACCCTTTATGATGGTTCGTATTAATGGCCAACTTGGTTAGGTCTTCAATCAACTAAGAGACATACCTCTGGGTGGATTTGGGAGGGTATTTCCAGGAAATATTAACTGAGGGAGAAGATGCCCCTTAGAATGACCAGCCCCTTCCAGTGAGAGCTCAGATGTAAAAGAGGGAGAATGGAACAGCAGTGTGGCTTGCTTGTCTACCTTACGTTCCTTTTTTTAAAGTTTAAAAAAAAAGATTTTTAAAAGTGTGTGTGTGTGTGTGTTTGTGTTTGTGTTGCACACATGTGTGTGGGAGCTCAAGTGAGTTCAGGAACATGGGTACCTCTGGGGGCCACAAATAGCAGATCATCTTAAGCTGGAGTTACTAACAGTTGTGACTTGCTCAACATGGATGCTGGGAATGGAACTTGAGTCCTCTGTGTTAGTAATATGTGTTCTTCACGACTAGACCATTTCTGCAGCCTCTTGCCTTTAATTCTTGATGGCGAGTACATCTGCCTTTAATTCTTGATGACGAGTACATCTGTCTTTAATTCTTGATGGCGAGTACATCTGCCTTTAATTCTTGATGATGAGTACATCTGTTGCCCTCTTGCTGCAGCCACCACCATTGGCTACCATCAGAACCTACCTTATTCAAGCTCCTAAGACAGACTGAAGACCAGAGACTCCAGGAATCCTTTAGGCCTTCAGTGTCCTGCCACACAGACAGAAGAGCCACCAAGTTGTGAGCGTGGGTAGGCTGCAGATAGGCATTGTTAGAGTCCCATCAGGTAAGAAAATCGGACAATTCCTCTTTTGTACTATACATTCACCCTGTAAGAGCTGTCCCTCTGGAGACCCTTCTTTCCTTAAGTTCTCTCGAGTACCTGACTGAAGCTGTAAGAGTTACTTACACAACACGTCTATGCAGTAGGTTCTTCAGACTAGGGTAGCTTATAGAAAAGGCTCCCTGGGCACCTTAGGTGAGCAGATAGAGTCCCGCTAGATGAACACTCTTTATGTTGACGTTGGGATCTCCCCTCAACATGTGAGACAGGATCTGGGCACTGGAAGACTTACCTCCTGCTCTCGGGTGGCTCTTGAACACATGATGCCTGGAATTCCCGCCTCACCACATACGGAAGGATGGGCGGGGGAGGAGGGGCGGGGAAAAAACAGGTGCTCCAAACATAGAGTATGAAACAGAATGGTAGGTTAATTGTTGCCATCATCTCTTACATTATCTCCTCAGTGGCACCTGCATCCTGTTCTCTTTCTTAGAGCTTGGTTTCCATAGTTTCTCATCTTCCTCCTGCAATGTTGTTTCAATAGCACCAGGCTTCTAGGTCTGAACGATAAAATACACATTCCTCTAGGGATTATAATATGTGTTTCATTTTGTTTTCAGAGGGAGTCACCTATTTATTTGTTCATTTGGGTTTTTTTTTTTTGTGTTACTTCGTGTGTGTGTGTGTGTGTGTGTGCGTGTGTGTGTGTGTGTGTGTGTGTTTGCATATGTGTGCTTCAAATGTGACATTCATTAGTTATAAACTATGGGGAAAATGCATTACCCAAATCTTCCTTTTAACATAGTTTCAGTTGAAAATTTCCCCTAGATGTTAGGTTTTCAGCTTTGGAGCCAGACATCCTCAGACACTATCTAAGTCTAGTACCACGTGTATAAGTTAGTGCAGATTCCTTTACTTTTCTCACTCGGGTTCTTCAACTGTAACCATATGGACTTTGATGCCCTTCTTTTCATGAATTTTCAAAGATTACTGAATAAGATAGTTGGATTAACACTGATCAAACTGTATCAGGCACTATTTTTCTCACACTAAGAAATATCATCACTATAACCATCGTACTTAGTCATAGGAACATACAGACTACATTGGCATGTGCACTGTCTACTTTTGTATAGCACTGTAGAGTTATAAATGATTCAAGCTACCAACATAGTGCCCCCATCTGGCAGAATGTATAACAGGACACATCATTCCAGAGAGAACTGTCCCAGTGCTGTCTGGCTGCCACTACTTAGGTGGCTACAAAAGCATGTGAGAGAGCAGACAGGATGCTGATGGCCTGTCTCACTGGGATGAGTCTACTCAAGGTCAGAGCTTACTGACTTGAGGCCACATGAGGCCAAATATATGTATATATTTGAAAATCAGAGTCTATTGAAAAGTCTGAGTTTTCAATTAGTGAGGTGTTCCAGCCACTGCCAAGGCCATGCATTGAGTCAGTTACTAGAAAATCCACATTAGAAACTAGGAACACAGAAAACAAAAATATATAATTCCAGAGAACACACATCTGTTCCTAGATGAAGATGAGGACACCAAAAGGCATCATGTGGAGTAGACAGGTCCTTGTTGCATGCAGGAAAGGGAGAGCGAGGAGTCCCAATACACACCCACCCAGATGACTGGCTATCTGACCCACATTTCGGATCCAGGCTTGAAGGAGAGAAACCTGTTCTTTAGGATCCCAAATGTGGGGTCGGAACGATCTAGTGAGAGAACAGGTGATGTTAATTCACTAGAAGAGCAACCACCTTGTGCAGGAGCTTAATTGCTACCAGATGAAAAAGATCCTGTGAATAGACTCTGGGAGGAGATATATAAATGAGCCCAGAACTGGCGGCGGCACAGATTGGAGACTTGGGATAGATTAGACTGTTCATCCCTGCTCTCCAATATGCTCCTAGAGAAAACCACTTGAGGAAAGGCTTCAGAGCTCTGGCTTCTGCTGAGGCTCTGGGGTCTGGTTACCCCTGGTTCCAGTGGAAGAAATCCTGCAGCTCCCGACTGGAGAGTCGTTCCTCGGGACTGATATCCTTAAGGTTTTGTTGTTGTGTCAATTAATCCTCATTTCCTACTGTTTTAGTTAATCGGGTTATAATTGACATAGGCTTGGTCAATAAGTTGTTAATGAGATATTTTGGTTAAGAAAATTGAGTCTACACAGGCCCCTGACAGGCAAAGTGTGATGGAATGCCAGCTATCACCACTGACATATAGGGATGACGGTTGTCAAAATGATTCAAAGGCTGGAAAAGATCAACAGGAAAAACTTTATTATTTTGTAACACAGAAAGTGAGTGACCCTGCTGTTGGCAGAGTTGGGATTCAGAACTTTCCACATTATTTCAATATCCTGGGGCCTAGTACAGGAGGAGGAGAGAACAGTCACTCTTCAACACATGGCTTGCTTCACCATTCCTAGTCTAAGGTCCTCATGGCTCAGGTTAGCAACAGCCTCCAGATTGCTGGCTACTACCACAGCTGCTACCACCACTGCTGCCACAGCAGCCACTGCTGCCACCACTGCCACCACTGCTGCCACAGCAGCCACTGCTGCCACAGCAGCCACTGCTGCCACCGCAGCCACTGCTGCCACCACTGCTGCCACAGCAGCCACTGCTGCCACCACTGCTACAGCACCCAGAGCTGTGACGATGGCGACGCAAAGATCTGCGGGGCCTGTGGTGGCTCAGGCAGCAGCCACCACCCCCAGAGCTGCAGCATCCCCCAGAGCTGGAACCACAGCAGCCCCCAGATCCAAGGCTACAGCAGGAAGACACAGGGGGACACTTGGGAGGACACTTAGGAGGGCACTTTGGAGGACACTTTGGGGTCTTGCACTTGGGAGGGCACTTAGGAGGGGGCTGGCACTGCTGCTGGCTCTGCTGGCAGGACATCTTGGCTGATGAGTGATCTGGAGCTGTGGAAGAATTACACACATGTCAGACTCAGGATCCCGAGTACATCCTGTCCATCTTTAAACATCACTGATACCCATAGAAACTCCATATTCAGTAGTTTTATTTCTAACAAACCCCATGGTCCTTTGCAGTACTGGCCTGCAGAGTCAAATTGTCTTGCAATCTTTGACAGGAGAAAAGAGGTGCTTATTCTTTTTAAAAACACACTTTCCTGTAACAACCCTTAAGCTGATAGATATGTTCTGAAGGTATATTCAGGACAATTTCCTCCTCCACTTTATTTCTCTGACATCTTTTACAATGCCACTGGCCTTGATCTACAACCATTGTGTGTCACATGGGATTCTTAGGCAATTGCTATGGATTCCCCAAGCTTTCCAAGCTGATGATGATAATGATGTCAGAGAAGGAAATGAGGGTGATTGCTCAGTGTTCTAACTCCATTTAATAAAAGGCCTATCATATCCGCTCCTGCAGACGTGAACCAGGTCTGGCCCCTCCTTTCAGGCAAGTCTGAACTCATCTCAGCATCTCATGTTGACTGGATGACATAACAAGTCTCATGCTGGTGTGTCTTAAAATCCAGCCTGTGATCAAACTCCAGATCCACTCACCAAAGATGCCCTGGTGCCCTGTCCTCCCTGCTCGTCTTTCTTTGTCCCAGGGCTGTGTTACCAGAGGGAGCTTCTCCTCCTAAGACCTATCGCGGTCCACAGCCTCTGTATTTCAGTTTCCCATCCTGAGGGGCTAGATTATCCTCTCCTGATTCTGAAGTCAGAGTTCCCCAATTCCTTCTAACACCCCACTGGGACTCTTAGCACCCTTTGACTCCACTCCTATCCGGTCTCGGCCAGCGTGACTGTGGGTTCTGTGGCCTTTCCCAGCCCAATCTCCTCTTTGCTTCCCTCCACTACAGGCCCTTCCCCGAGTCCCAACGGACACTTACCAAGACGACAGACAGGCAACACAAGATCTCTGGACACCTCAGGAGGTGAATGAATGGAGGTGCTCTGTCCCTCAGCCCTTTTATTCTGATCCTGGGCTCTGCCCCAGCCTCTGAGATAGTGCTTGGGCATGGGAGGCCCTGCCTACACCCACATGATCTTGTGACTAGTGATGACCAGATAGATGTTTCTCATTAGCCTTCCTCTGTGGAGCTCATGGATGCTACATCCAGCTTGGCCTCTGAAGTAGACATGAGATGAGGAAGTGGATTCCTGCCATCCTTAACCTTACATACTTGAAGGATCCATAAGAGTTTTTCATTGCTCAGTGGATGACTCTGATGCTCTTTTTGAAAGGATCTGCAATCCCAGTTTCAGGTTTAAGCTACTGAACTCTGCGGTTCTGCGTCTCTCTTCCTCCGTCCTGCTCATTATGCGTACTTCATGCTGAGCATAGTTTCTTCTCCCTGCTTTGTCTCTCCATTTACCACTGTCATCAGTCCTCTTTGTTCTTAGAGACAGTTTCACTTTGAATTTCATGTCATACATACATATATAACTTTACGTGTCTATATAAAATTTAGGAATGGAAATATGAGAAAATGGACGTCTGTCTTTCTGCGACTGTCTTAATTTACCCAATAGAATTATCTTGTTATTTCTATTTCCCTGAGAATGACATAACTTACTTCTCAATTGTGAAAAAGTCCAAATGTATACCATATTTTGTAAACCCATTCCTCTATCAGTTGGATCTGTAATTTTTGTCTTCGGTGAAGACCCAGGATAATGACGTACTGTGCTGTGATGACCCGGAGTGCTCTGATCAAATGTCCAGAAGCATATAGCTGGGCATAGTAGGCCTGTTTTTTCATAACTGCTTGCATTACCACTGGGGTAAGATGGATTTTCAGTGTAGTTTAGATTAGGATTTGTGCTTCTCCTATAGCTATCAAATTTGATATTTTTTCAAATATTTGGCAGCCATTTGTTATTTCAATTTCTGAGAAACGTCTATTTCACCAGCTCATTTGTTGAGTCAGTCATTTTAGCTTAGTTCTCTTCTATCATAGGTATCAATCCTTTGTCAGGTATATAGTTAGCAAAGGCTCCCACTCAGCGCCTTTTAATTCCGCAAGGTCTCATTAGCTATTATTGGCTTTATTTCTTCAACAACTGAGTCCCATCCAAGAAGCCCTTGCCTATGCCAATATTTAGAAGTATTTCCTCTACGTTTTCAGGTCTTATTTTAAGGATATGAATACACCGGGAGTTGATTTTTGTGAGGGGTGACAGATGAGGGTCTATTTAAATTCTTTGAATGTGATCACTCAGATTGGCTTTTCCCCATGTGCATTTCTGGCATCTTTGTAAAGGATCAGGAGACCCTGGCTGCACAGCTTTGTGTCTCATCCTCTATTCCATTCCACTGACCTACATAACCTCATGTCAGCTCTATGGTGTCTTTTTACTGTAGTGAAACTTGATACACCACCATATTGACAATTACAGCGTTATTCCTTGTGCTATCATATTTATCTTGGGCTGTCTGTGGTCCTTTGTATTCGCAAACAGATGTTAAGATGCCTTTTCAGTTCCTACGAAGAATGTCATTGAAAGTATAATGGAGATTGTGCTGAATCTGCTGATTGCCTTTAGTAAATAATTTTTACAGTATTAGTTCTTCTGATCCATGAGATGAGAGGCCTTTCTATCTTCCAGTGTGTTCTTTATTTTCTTTACTCTACCTTTTAAAGGTTTTCACTGTGGAAGTCTTTCCCTTCCTTGGTTACATGCATTCCAAGTTAAGTTTTAAGGAACTGTGGATGGAATTCTTTCCTTGATTTCTTCCTCCATGTGCTTGTTATTGCTGCATATGGAGGCTACAAGTTTGTTAACGTTAATTTTGCAACTGGTCACATTTTGTAAAATGTTTATCAATTCTAAGGGGTTTCTGGTGGAGTTCTTAGCCTCTCATATATAGAATCTTGTCATCTGCAGATGAAGATGCTTTGATGTTTATTTGCATCTCTTTTCTTTTCTTTTTCTCTTGTAGCTTAGAGATCAAGTACCATATTCAAAGTGGGTACTGTTATGGTTTTCGTGGTTTCAGTATCAATGCTTTGAGGTGTTTTTCTGTCCAGTATGATAATGGATACAGGTTTGTTCTATACGTCCTGTATTGTGTTGAGGTAGCTTTTCTCTAGTCCTAGATTCTTCGGGTATTTTATAGTGAATGAATGTTGGGTTCTTCTAAAAGCTTTTTCTGTGCCTATTGAGATGACCATGTGATTTGTGTCCTGGTCTATAAAGTTTATTGGTATATATATGTGTGTGTGTGTGTGTGTGTGTATGTGTGTGTGTGTGTGTGTGTGTGAGAGAGAGAGAGAGAGAGAGAGAGAGAGAGAGAGAGAGAGAGAGAGAGAGAGATGTACATAATAAATGTACTTAGTCTGCTGGTTGCCTTTCCATATACTTTTTGTGGATTGTGTAGTTAATGTTTTACTTCTAACATGAGGTGGTGACTCCCTTGCCTAGTATTGTCTATTTAATGTTCTATATGCCTTTTGTACATGGGTCATCACAGTGACTTTTTCCCATACTATATAATATAATATGAAACTATAATAAGTTCTTTGAAAACCTGGCCTGGGCTTTGCATTTCTTTGCCTAGCACATAGGATGCTTTATGATTTTACATCTTCTCACTAATGGTACCAATGACAGTTCAGTTTATACATAGCTGTTCCTTATGTCTAAGGAGCTGCCCTCTGACATATGCATGCCGTGGTATGTAAGGCCACATGACTTGAGAGGTCTGCCACTGTCTCACCTAATAAGAACCTTGTAGTCTTCCCCTGGTTGCTCCAAAGGCCTTAGTAATAGGGAGAGGTCAGGAATTGATTCCTGGGTTATCACAATGACAGCTCTGCTCAGCATAGCTTCTGACTTCCAGAATGATGAGGTTTAGATGGCGTCCATGTCTCTGCCTCTGTGCAGGACAGCTCCATGTCATCCACTGACTTATGCAGTCTTTCTCGAGGAAGACAGAAATGCAATCTGACTGTGAGCTCCGCTGGCTTAATTGTCAGGCTAGTGTAACCATCTGACTAGCAACCCCTGACCTTCCTGGGTTTCCATTTGTTATGCTACCTCTGTATTATAATGTATTATAATGACTAGTTTTCTCCTTTTCACGGAATGCAAAAACACTACTGAGTTAGAAGCAAAACTAATTCAAATAGATAATGGGCTTCCATGCACACCCCCTCCTCCCCGCCCTGCACCGTGCTCCAGAGCCAATAGCGAGTAAATTAGTCACCTCTCATTAGTTTTTCTCATTTGTGTTCTCATCCCCACCCTTTTGAACAGTCATAAACAATGATGTCATGATCTCATGATCTAAAAGAAGGTTTCATTTTTATTTACATAACATTGCTTAAAATTATATTATTTGGTTGCTCCAAATGCTACATTTTAAATGTATTGGTACCGTTATTCTCTATTTCATTGATTTGGCATGGTTTGGTCCTCGAGTTATTTAAACATTCTCTGATGTTTTACAAAAGGTCTATGTATATAGGGTATTTTTTTTATATTGTTTAAAAGATATTTTTATTTATATTATTTTTTAGTTCATATTATAATTACATAATTTCTATCTTTCCATTACTTCCTCCAAAAGCCTCCTAAATATCCTTTTTGGCTCCCTTTCAAATCCATGGCCTCCTTTTTTTCCATTGTTCTTACATGTGTACACACACAGAGAGACATACACAGACACATGCATGCACACACACACACACAGACACATGCACATACACACACACACACACACACACACACACACACACACACACACACACACACACCATACACACACACACGGAATACCCTCCTTTGGAGCAGAATTGCTTTTGCCTTGCGGTTCCAGTCCATTATCTTGTGGTGTCTTTTCTGTGGTGAATAATCTTAAAGCTCTCCTCTTTGTTGTATTCTTATTTAATTTGGCTGATTTTTAGGACAAATTCATATAAAAATAGTAACTTCACTCCAGTTTCTAATTGATTAAACTCAATAATTATTTGAATGAATAAATTAACAAATTTCTTTAATAGAATGTAGCTGCATCTCTAAATACCTCGACCTCATGCCTCCACACTCACACACACACACATATGCTTACCAATGGAACGCACACAAACAGCACGTATGGATACCTTATATTCACATTGCACCAAACAAGTAAAGAAACAGTTATATTAAAATTAGTAGTTTTACCTTTTGTGTGAGGATTTTGTTTGTATTTTAATATGTGTATGCAAATTTATAAATTCAGTAAGAAAATTGGATGGCTGGGGATTTACTAGGTAAAGGAATAGAATATAGGATCTAAAGGCGTGAGGAGAGGGTAGAAAAAAGGGTGGCAGTGTCTATTTCCTGTCAGTGTTTGAGAGTCAAGTGACAGACATGAAGGGAATCACAAGTTAAAAAAATAAAAAATTCTCAGTGTTACTGCAGTGCCTTGATAAATTTATCTATTTTATTTGTTTGTCTCTTTGTTTTTGATTTTGTGTTTTAGATAACATTTCTCTGTGTAGCCTTGGCTGTCCTGGAACTCGCTCTGTAGAGCAGGCTGGCCTTGAGCTCATAGAGGCAGTGTCTTGATTTAAAGGCAAAGAACAGAATCAGTGGGAAAAGACAGACGTACAGAAACCCAAGTTTGCGTTCTAGTAGTTTCCTAATCTTCTGTGTCCTGGGACATCATCAGCCAGCAGTATGAGAGACAGGAGTTGGACGATGGCAGTGCAAGCAGGAATGAGCACCCGGACAGCAGGTCCCACAGCGCTGCAGTGTATGTACTAAAACAAGATAGACTTGGTTTTTTTTTGGGGGGGGGAGGGTACTGAGGTCCCAAGGGAAACTGCAGCAAAGGGAATGTGGTGGGTTTTTTCAAAAAATGATTTTGCAAGAAATGATTTTCTTTCAATCCCCCAAATGGGCGATGCCCCACCCAGAGATTAAGCTCTCAAGTGTGACTCAGACACTTAAGCAACCTCGGAGGGACGAGGAAGTAAAGTCCACTCAGCAAAAGCCTCCAAAGTTTTGGCTGCTCATGACTGGCTGCGGCACCCAGAGTCTGCTGGTATCCCGCGGTGGCTCAGACAGCAGCTGCCACCTGCAGATCGGCCCCTAGTGCTGACTCTCCATGGGGGAGGAGATCGGGGTGACACCGAAAGGGTGGCTAGCTACATGAGGAGATGAGGTGGCCCAGGCAGGGACCAGCAGCTCAGGCTCTGTAGCAAGCACATGTTGGTGGATGACCAAGCTGGAGCAGGGTACACAGCCCACAGAGCTGCCTCGGCCCCGTTCCATTGTCCTTATGCAGTCATTTCTTGATAAGTTCCTTCAGGATGAGACGCAGACGGAGTTATCCCTGAGATAGTTTGACAGACATTTCGTATTACCTCATACTGGTCCGTCAGTGTGCCTTTATTAATAAATCTTTTTTTCCAACAGAGGAAGCCGATGAGAACAAGTGCACCCTCCAGCAGTCAATGTACGCCTCGAATACCTCCTGTAAGGAACAAACCAGGCTTCCCAATACCTTTAAGTAATGTGCTTTTCATAGGTATGCATGAGACACAACATTGCATATACATCTCCATACGTGAGAGTAGGGAGTGCACGGGTTATCACATGGGTCGTTTATCCCAAATTACAACCATTGCACAACGTGAGGCTGTAAGCTGGTCAGTCTCCGGTGAGGCGTGACCCCAGTTTGTCTGGTCTAGTGATCCCAGGCCTGGTGCTGTCCGTTCTGAAGCAGCTAGTCTTTCCCATCTATCTCCTTGGCACCAGCAATTACACCTTACACCTTACCTGTTATGGTTCATCCTCAGTGTTTCTGGTACAGATGTCCGGGTACCACTCCCTCCCCTGACCACCTACGGGACATTGATGGGGTGAGGGTCACAGGTCTCTGAGACTGCTGGCCGCAAATGTGTTTCTGATCACTAAGGAGTCATAATACAGGCTCCGGGCAAGAAAAGGGGGTGAAGCACATCGTAAGGTGTGTGCGATATCAGAGGCCCGAGAGAATGAAGAGTAAAGTGTGCTGGGACTATATGGGCGGAGACACGGCCAGCAGCAGTCTCCACACACTGCTGCTCTGAGCCTGACTGGCCTTCAGCAGGCTTTCTGGGCATTTCTTTACTCTGCATTCCCAGCTGCCACCTTTGCCCTGAGACTCAGTCTGGGTTTTCCTCTGGGAAGCCCGTGAAGATCTTTCAAGTGACTGCTTACTAGGATGACAAGGAACTGGGTACCAGAGGAGGAGAGGAGATATTTTCTCGTCATAAGCCCTTTTGCCCCGTCCTTGATGTCTCCCTACAGCTTGGTACCCTGGGCCTGCCTGTGTGGTGGATACACACAGCTGACCTGGGAATGGCTCCCATTAAGTGTTGACTGGACGCCCCTCACCTCCCGCTTTTCTCTGGGGTAAGAGGAGGCTGTTTCAAACGTGCAATTAGGAACGCTGTGGTGCGAAAATTCCTCTTCCCACTGCCTGCCTCATTACCTCCTCGGCTGTGCCTGCCTCTCACTTTCCTCTTAGAACAAGCTCAGCTGCAAAGAAAAACGCACCCACCTGACCTTTTCCACGTAGGTCTTCGGGCTCCTGCTGCTTGGGAATCCGGTGACCTACATCACTGATATAGGCTGTAATTCCACTGGTATTCCAGTGGTAATAACACTGACTTTGAAGGATGACATTGCCAAAAGCAAACACAAGTTTGGTCATGTTTGAAAGGAGAGACTTTATTATTACAGCCTGGTCATTTTAGGGGAAAGTCACGACTTTGCACAGGATGACCAAGAGCCCAGGATATGGAGCACAGCAGGGAGTAGGAGTGGCAGGCAGGGACACTTCTGATGTACTTGGTTTCCATCTCCAGGGCTTGTCTGAAGTTCTAGGGCCCAGCTCAGCAGCATCCCCCAGACTGCTGGCTGCCACCACTGCTGCCACAGCAGCCGCTGCTGCCACCACTGCTGCCACAGCAGCCGCTGCTGCCACCACTGCTGCCACAGCAGCCGCTGCTGCCACCACTGCTGCCACAGCAGCCGCTGCTGCCACCACTGCTACAGCACCCAGAGCTGTGACGATGGCGACGCAGAGATCTGCGGGGCTTGTGGTGGCTCAGGCAGCAGCCACCACCCCCAGAGCTGCAGCATCCCCCAGAGCTAGAGCCGCAGCAGCCCCCAGAGCTGGAACCACAGCAGCCCCCGGAACCCAGGCTACAGCAAGAAGACACAGGGGGGCATTTAGGGGGACACTTAGGGGGACACTTTGGGGTCTGGCATTTGGGAGGGCACTTGGGGGTGCACTTGGGAGGAGGTTGACACTGCTGCTGGCTCTGCTGGCAGGACATCTCGGCTGGTGGATACACAGGAACTGTGGGAGAGTCATTCGCAAGTCAGATTCTGGCCCACTCATAGTCCCCTGTAAGAATGGCCTCCAGGCCCTGTGGTTCTACCCAACCTCCCCTCCAGCTCTCCTCTCAGCTTCCTTCTGGTACGGTCTGTGCTCTTGCTCCCAGTGGACACTTACCAAGGTGACAGGCAGCACAAGATCTGTAGGCACCTCAGGAGGACTGGATGGAGGTGTTCTGCCTCTCAGCCTTTTTATACTGATTCTGGACTCTGCCCCAATCTATGAGACAGTGTCTGGGCATGGGTGACCCTGCCTCCTGACATGCACATGGTCTTGTGACTGATGAGGGCCAGATGTTCCTCACCAGCCTTCCGCCATGATACTCAAGGATACTCAAACACAGACTATGGTTTAGGCGTGAGGTGAGGAGGCTGTGGATTCCTGGCACACTTAACTTCACATACCTGAAGGGCATGTGAATAGAGACTGCTTACTCACCTCTCAGTCTGTCTCACTTGCTCCCTATCCTAGTGTAACCTTTAGTCTAGGTAGCCTTCTAACCATGTTCAATCTAGACAGAACTTTCAAACCTCCAGTGTTCCAGCACAGCTATCTACGCTCTCTCTACATGCATGGCTGTGCCACACAGTTAGACATCTACACAGGTAAAACCCTGGCAGAGAAATTTGAGTCAACAAAGAGACAGTGTGAGGTTTTGAAGCCTATTTGACTTGCATAATTTTCCTTCTTAGGTGTAACTTTTAAATATAGAAGAGCATTATTTATGTGTGTGGTGAAAGTCAGTTATCTATTTGAAAAGGTAGGAGAGAATAAATCAACCTTCTAAAAACAACAAGGATGTGAAAAACTCTTAAGAAACAATGCATATTTAGCCTGTTGAATAAAGATGAAGGCGTTGGTTCTTTAAAAAAAATAGCTGAATGTGGGGTTGATACAGTCAAAAATGCCATATGCATGCATGAAAATTTTATATGGAAACCCCTTATTTTATAACGTTAATATGGTGTAACAATAATTTAAAATTTTTAATATCTTCTAGAGAAAATTGAATTCGTTGTTATTGGTTGATTTATTTTTTTTAAGGGTCGTATGGGATGGATGGAATGATGTCGGTAGGTGAGGAAATTCTGTGAAATATTATGTGTATGTTCTGCCATGTGAGGCAGAATGGGTAAGCGGAGACGTGTCTGTCCGTGACAGGAATGGGGAATTTCAAGGGCAGGAATCCTTACTAATTCTTGGGATGTGTTTGCGAAGTGTTTTTAAACCCATGCGTTCTCTCCACTCCCCTGGTTCTCACAAATGTCCACTGTTCCACAGTTTGTATATGGAAACGGGATCGAATGTCCCCATTTTAGAGATTTCAGTGGGCATAGATGAGGTTTATTCTACAACAAGGTGATTGTAGATGCTTGTGACAGTTTCTACAATCATCTATATCTAGAAGATAATAGAATTTTAACATTATTGCAATACTATATTAACTTTATAAAATAAGGGGTTTCCATATGAAAATTTTCAAGTGTGCATATGAAAGTCTCTACAAACTGATCAGACTCAGGGAGACAGCAGATCAAAGTCAGAACAAGCCAGGGAAGGAGCAAGGCCTCTTTTCTCTAGCCATCTTTGACTCTGGAATGGCTAAGATGTGGGAACAATGTCCAAGTCCTGTGGGCATGGTGAGCACCAAGGAAATGTGAGAGAGGTGATGCCTAACTGTCCATGGAGTTTAGAGAGACACGGGTACAATTTGTCATGACTCCAACTGTCTTATCTATTATCTGTTGTCTATTTAGTAGATAATAGTATCTATTATGCATATATCTGCCATCTCTCTATTATCTGTCATCTATAATCTATCTATCTATCTATCTATCATCTTCTATCCATAATCTATCTCTATATCTATCAATCATCTATCTACACATCTATAAATTATTTATCACTTATCTGTCCCCTGTCATCTATCTACTATGCATATATCTGTCATTTATGCACCTATCTGTCATCTAAGCCAGCTGGCTACCTATTTATTCTTGTATCAGTATCTATGTCAATGTTTCTCAGAGCCTTTACTATTTGTAGGTGCTAACAGTCCTCAAAATGTCACTAGGCGATGTGATTTTTCTGGATTCTTTCTACTATCAGATGTGAGAAAGGACTTTCCTCTCTCCGTCAATTATTTACATTAATTAATTGTTTGGTTTTTTTGTTTTTTGTTTTTTTGTTTTTTTGTTTTTTGTTTTTGTTTTTGTTTTTGTTTTTTTTTTTTTGTCTTGTTCAGGACTTCCTACAGTTTAAGGGAAAACCCAAAGTACTATGTGATACAGCCTTTTATTTGGCCTGCACATCTTCCACCTTCCCTAATGAATGTTTTTAGTTAAATTATATTATATTCTATACTTCCCTCCACGACACATGCTGGTCACTTTGACCCACTACGTCTACTCATCACAATCTCTCTCATATTCTTCTTTCATGTGCCATGTTATGTACACAAGACTACAACAACCTTTGTCAACCTTTCCTGTGTTTTGTATTTATCTTTAATTCAACATAGGATGATGCATACATTGGCCTTTTTAAGACTTTTAAGTCCTCTAATATTATCAGCGGATGATACTCTTAATGACTCAAGTCACCCAATAGGAACCTGTATTCTGACACTGCCAGAGTGAGGCATAGTCACCACGTCACCTGAAGCTCTGCCACTGTCTCGCCAGCTGTGGCATTTCTTCTCCTGGTCATGCTGCCCCAACGTACTTAGTAGCAGGGAGAGGTCAGGAATTGGCTCCAGGTTTCTGCAGTGGCAGGTCTGCTCACCTCAACTTCCAACGTCCAGGATGATGAGAAGGAGGTTGAGATGGCGGCTGGTCCACACCTCTGCTGGTGTGCAGGACAACACCCAAGTCTTCGGCTGACCTACATAAATGAGCTGTGAGCATGCTGCTTGCTTCAGGAAGACTGGAATGTAATCCTTGGCTGTGAACTCATGTGTGCTAGGTGTCAGGTCAGCTATTACGCTCTGCCAGCCTTTGGTTTTCTGATGCTTCCTTCGCTTTATCATGGTTCTCTCTTTTGGAGTAAAATTTCCTCTTCATCAATAAGAGAGCAATCTTCTGAACTATTTCCAGAACCAATTCAAACTGAACAAGGGTGCCTTCTTTGTTATCCTGGAACAATTCCTTTTTTTTTTTATTAATTTATTCTTGTTACATCTCAATGTTTATCCCATCCCTTGTATCCTCCCATTCTTCCCCCGCCTCCATTTTCCCATTATTCCCCTCCCCTATGACTTCCTGAAGGGGATTACCTCCCCCTGTATATTCTCATAGGGTATCAAGTCTCTTCTTGGCTACCTGCTGTCCTTCCTCTGAGTGCCACCAGGTCTCCCCCTCCAGGGGACATGGTCAAATATGAGGCACCACAGTACGTGAGAAAGTCATATCCCACTCTCCACTCAACTGTGGAGAATGTTCTGACCATTGGCTAGATCTGGGAAGGGGTTTAAAGTTTACCTCCTGTGTTGTCCTTGGCTGGTGCCTTAGTTTGAGCGGGACCCCTGGGCCCAAATCTGCCTATCATATTGTTCTACTTGTAGATTTCTAGGACCCTCTGTATCCTTTTATTTTGCTATTCTCCCATGCGTCTCTCATTTAGACTCCCAATAGGATGCCCTCCCCTCTGTCCCATATCCTGGTAAGTGAAGGTTTTCGTGGGACATGCCCCTTGGGCTAGTATGCAGATATAAGTGAGTATATACCATTTGATTCTTTCTACTTCTGGGTTAACTCACTCATTATGATCATTTCTAGCTCAATCCATTTATCCACAAATTTCGGGAATTCCTTGTTTTTAATAGCTGAGTAGTATTCCATAGTGTAAATGTACCACAGTTTCTTTATCCATTCTTCTACTGAGGGACACTTAGGCTGTTTCCATGTTTTGGCTATTATGAATAAGGCTGCTATGAACATGGTTTAGCAAATTTTCTTGTTGTGTGCTGGAGCATCTTCTGGGTATATTCCAAGGAGTGGAATAGCTGGGTCTTGAGGAAGCCCTATTCCCATTTTTCTGAGATAGCACCAGATAGATTTCCAAAGTGGCTGTACTAGTTTGCATTCCCACCAGCAATGAAGGAGTGTTCCTCTCTCCCCACATCCTCGCCAGCATGTGGTGTCGCTTGAATTTTTGATCTTAGCCATTCTGATGGGTATAAGATGGAATCTCAGAGTTGTTTTGATTTGCATTTCCCTGATGACTAAGGAGGTTGAGCATTTCTTTAAGTGTTTCTCAGCCATTTGATACTCCTCTGTTGAGAATTCTCTGTTTAGTTCCAAGCCCCATTTCTCAATTGGGTTATTCGGTTTGGTGGTGTTTGATTTCTTGAGTTCTTTATATATTTTGGATATTAGACCTTTGTCAGAGGTAGGGTTGGTGAAGATTTTTTCCCAGTCTGTAGGCTGTCGCTTTGTTCTCTTGACAATGTCTCCTGCCTTACAGAAGCTTCTCAGCCTCATGAGGTCCCATTTATTAATGGTTGACATTAAGGCCTGGGCCGTTGGTGTTCTGTTCAGGAAGTTGTCTCCTGTGCCAATATGTTCCAGGCTCTTTCCCACTTTTTCCTCTAAGTGGCTTAGTGTCTCTGGTTTTATGTTGAGGTCTTTAATCCACTTGGATTTGAGTTTTGTGCAAGGTGACAAATATGGGTCCAGTTTCATTTTTTTACACATAGACCTCCAGTTAGACCAGCACCATTTGTTGAAGATGCTATCCTTTTTCCATTGAATGGATTTGGCTTCTTTGTCAAAAATCAAGTGACCATATGTGTGTGGATTCATATCTGGGTCTTCAATTCGATTCCACTGATCAACCAGCCTGTTGCTGTGCCAGTACCATGCTGTTTTAATTACTATTGCTTTATAGTACAGTTTGAGATCAGGTATGGAGATTCCTCCAGAGCACCTTTTATTGTACAAGATTGTTTTAGCTATTTTGGGTTTTTTGTTTTTCCATATGAAGTTCAGAATTGAACTTTTAATGTCTTTAAAAAATTGTGTAGGTATTTTGATAGGGATTGCATTGAATCTGTAGATTGCTTTTGGTAGGATGGCCATTTTTACTATGTTAATTCTCCCGATCCATGAGCAAGGAAGATCATGCCATCTTCTCAGGTCATCTTCAATCTCTTTCCTCAGAGTTTTGAAATTTTTTTCATACAAGTCCTTCACTTGCTTAGTTAGGGTAACTCCTAGATATTTTATATTGCTTGTGGCTAATGTGAAGGGTGTGGTTTTCCTAATTTCTTCCTCTGCAAGCTTGTCATTTGTGTATAGGAAGGCTACAGACTTTTTTGAGTTAATTTTGTATCCAGCCAATTTGCTGAAGGTGTTTATCAGCTTTAGGAGTTCTCTGGTGGAATTTTGAGGTTCACTTATGTACACTATCATATCATCTGCAAACAGGGATAATTTGACTTCCTCCTTTCCCATTTTGATACCCTTGATCTCCTTTTGTTGTCTTATTGCTCTGGCTAGAACTTTGAGTACTATATTGAAGAGATATGGAGAGAGTGGGCAGCCTTGCCTTGTTTCCGATTTTAGAGGAATTTCCTTGAGTATCTCACCATTTACTTTGATTTTGGCTATTGGCTTGCTGTATATAGCCTTTATTATGTTGAGGAAAGTGCCTTGTATCCCCGATCTCTCTAAAACTTTAAACATGAATGGGTGTTGAATTTTGTCAAATGCTTTCTCTGCATCCAAGGAGATGATCATGTGGTTTTTTATTTTCAGTTTGTTTATATGGTGGATTACATTGATGGATTTCCGTATATTAAACCATCCCTGCATGCCTGGAATGAAGCCTACTTGGTCATGATGAATGATATCTTTGATGTGTTCTTGTATTCGTTTTGCAAGTATTTTATTTAGTATTTTTGCATCGATGTTCATAAGAGAAATTGGTCTGAAATTCTCTTTCTTTGTTGAGTCTTTGTGAGGTTTAGGTATCAATGAGAGTATGGCCTCATAGAATGAATTTGGTAATGTTCCATCCATTTCTATCTTTTGGAGTAGCTTGAAGAGTATCGGTATTAGCTCGCCCTTGAAGGTCTGGTAGAATTCTGCACTGAAACCATCTGGCCCTGGGCTTTTTTTGGTTGGAAGACCATCGATAATTGCTTCTATTTCTGTAGGGGAAGTGGGACTATTTAGCTTGTTTATCTGTTCTTGATTCAACTTTGGCAAGTGAAATTGATCAAGAAAATCGTCCATTTCCCTTAGATTTTCAAATTTTGTGGCATATATGCCTTCAAAGTAGGATCTTATGATTCTTTGAATTTCTTCAGTGTCTGTCGTTATGTCTCCCTTTTCATTTCTGATTTTGTTGATTTCAGTACTGTCTCTCTGCCTTTTAGTTAGTTTGGCTAATGGTCTGTCTATCTTGTTGATTTTCTCAAAGAACCAGCTTTTGGTTTGGTTGATTCTTTGGACTGTTTTCTTAGTTTCTAATTTGTTAATTTCAGCCCTGAGTTTGATTATTTCCAGGCGTCTACTCCTCTTGGATGTTTCTGCTTCTTTTTTTTCTAGGGCTTCCAGTTGTGTTGTTAAGATGCTTATGTGCAATGTTTCCAATTTCTTTTTAAAGGCACTTAGTGCTATGAATTTTCCTCTTAGCACTGCTTTCAATGTATCCCACAAATTTGGGTATTTTGTTCCTTCATTTTCATTGAATTTCAGGAACTCCTTGATCTCTTTCTTTATTTCTTCCCTGACCCAGGTGTCATTTAGCAGAGAGTTGTTTAGTTTCCACATATGTGTAGGCTTTTTGTTATTTCTGTTGTTGTTGAATTGCAGCCTAAGAGCATGGTGATCTGATAGGATACAAGGTATTATTTCAATCCTTTTGTATCTATTGAGGCTTGCTTTGTGACCTACGATGTGATCAATTTTGGAGAAGGTTCCATGGGGTGCAGAGAAGAAGGTATATTCTTTCTTGTTTGGGTGAAAGGTTCTATAGATATCTGTTAGATCCATTTGACCCATGGCATTGGTTAATGATGTTATTTCTCGGCTTAGTTTCTGTTTCAATGACTTATCCTTCAGTGAGAGTGGGGTGTTGAAGTCTCCCACTATTATTGTGTGGGGATCGATGTGTGGTTGAAGCTTTTTTAGGAGATCTTTTACAAATGTGGGTGCCCTTGTATTGGGAGCATAGATGTTCAGAATTGTGATGTCATCTTGGTTGACTTTACCTTTGATGAGTATGAAGTGTCCTTCCTCATCCCTTTTGATTAATTTTGGTTGTAAGTCTATTTTGTTTGATACTAAAATGGCTATGCCTGCTTGCTTCTTGTGACCATTTGCTTGGAATATTTTTTTCCAACCTTTTACCCTGAGGTAATGCCTTTCATTGTGGGTGAGATGTGTTTCTTGAATGCAGAAGAATGTTGGATCTTGTTTATGTACCCATTCAGTTAGTCTGTGTCCTTTTATTGGAGAATTGAGGCCATTGATATTGAGAGATATTAATGACCAGTGACTGTTAAGAGTCTTAATTTTGATGTTGTTTCCAGTCGAGCGTTTGTGTAGTTGTGTTTTTGCCATGGGATAGTTATCTATTTCCTGGGTAGTTTTGGTTGTAACTTGACCCTTTGGGATGGAGTTTTCCTTCTAGTACCTTCTGTAAAGCTGGATTTGTGGATAGGTACTGTTTGAATTTGTTTTTGTCCTGGAATATTTTGTTTTCTCCATCAATGGTAATTGATAATTTTGCTGGGTAAAGTAGTCTGGCCTGGCATCTGTGGTCTCTTAGGGTTTGCAGGATCTCTGTCCAGGCCCTTCTGGCTTTTATGGTCTCTGCTGAGAAGTCGGGTGTAATTCTGATAGGTTTACCATTAAATGTTATTTGGCCCTTTTCCCTTGCAGCTTTTAATATTTTTTCTTTGTTCTGCATGTTTTGTGTTTTGATTATTATGTGGCGAGCAGTTTTTCTTTTCTAGTCAATTCTATTTGGTGTTCTGTAGGCCTCTTGTATGTTTATAGGCATTTCTTTCTTTAGATTGGGGAAATTTTCTTCTGTGATTTTGTTGAGAATAGTTTCTGGGCCCTGGAGTCTGATGTCTTCTCTTTCTTCAATGCCTATTATCCTCAAATTTCTTCTTTTCATGGTGTCCTTAATTTCTTGGATGTTTTGAATCAGGAGTTTTCCAGATTTGGCATTTTCTTTAATGCTTGATTCAATATCTGTGATTGTATCTTCTAGCCCTGAGATTCGTTCTTCCATCTCTTGGATTCTGTTAGAAAAGCTCACCTCTGTGTTGCTCGCCTTCTTCTCTGAGGTCTCACGTTCTCGTTTTTCTTCTGTCTGTGTGTTTATCATTGAATCCATTTTCATTTTCAGATCTTGAACTGATTTTTTTTATTTCTTTCATCTGATTTTTTGTATATTCCTGAGTTTCTTCCATTGCCTCTTTATAGGTCTTCAGAGCTTGAACCGTTTTATTTATTTCTTTCATCTGGTTGTTTGCATTTTCCTGCAAATTTTCCAGTTCCACTCTATGTGCTTCTTTTATGTCTCTCACCTGTTTGTCTGCGTCTTCCTGCATTTGATTATGAATTTTATTTGTTTCCTCCATTATCATCTTCATTACTAAGGATCTGAGGTCATTTTCTTGCATTTCCGTTGTATTTGAGTTCTCTGGGTTGTTTTCTTTGGGATAGCTGGAAACTGGAGACGCCATGTTGTTTTGGGGTTTTTTGCGTATGCTTTTTCGTTGTCCTTTAGACATCTTGCCATCTTTGTTTTTGTTAGGTAGCTCCAGAGTTGGATGGAGGATGTCTGACGATAGATTCACTTGTTTTCTCGTGATTTCCCTAGGCTGCGAGCTCAAAGCTCCACTGGTGTGGATGTTAGGAGCTTAGCCCTGTTGTTCTGGTCTCTCACAGCCAGTGATCTTCAGCCCCCCTGTGCTTTGGATCCTGCAATTGTTCTGGGTCTCTGAATGAGCGTTGGGTCAGGCCAAGGTATCCACAACCTTCTGTGTTCCCTGCCAAGTCCAGCCAGGAGCACTGGGCCCGAACCACGGGCTGAACTCAGTTAGATTCTCAGGGCCTGAACCGTCTGCCAAGCTCAGCTAGGGATTCTGGGCCCAAAATGCACACAGGGTCCAGCCAGAATTTTTGGGCTGGGACTACGCACCAAGCTCTGCTAGGGCCTTTTGGCCCAAAGTGCGTGCTGTGGTCAGTTATTGACTCAGGGCCTGAACTGACCACCAATCTCAGCCAGGAATTCTGGATTCAAACTGCACACTGTGTCCAACCAGAGTCTTAGAGCTGGTGGAACCGAGCGCTCTGTCCAGCCTGCGCCGCAGCAGGAGAACTGCGGCTGCTCTGAGTTAGCGCCAGTGGTGGAACCAAGTGCTCCGCCCAGACTGTGTCACCGCAGGGGAGCTGCCGCTGAGTTGAGGTGGTGCCTAGGATGGAACTGAGCACGCCACCAAGCCTGCGCCACAGCAGGAGAACTGCGGCTGCTCTGAGTTAGCGCCTGTGGTGAAACCAAGTGCTCCGCCCAGACTGTGTCACCACAGGGGAGCTGCCGCTGAGCTGAGGTGCTGCCTAGTGTGGAGCTGCGAGCTCAACTAAGCCTGCGCCACAGCAGGGGAGCTGTGGCCGAAGCTGAGTTAGTGCCTCGGGCAGAATTGCTTGCTGGGCTGGGCCAGTACCCAGGACTCTGGGGCCGAACTGTCCGCCGAGTCCAGTCTGGGTCCGAAGGCTCCACGTGACCCAAATCCTGCCCCGAGTCCCCTCTCCCGCAGCAACTCCTACCAGCCACCACACCAATCGCCTCCACCGGAAGGCTATGAGCTGCAAACCTCAGCCACCGCTGCTGGTGCCGCTGGTGCTGCTGCCTCTGCTGCTGCCGCTCCAATCAGAGAAAATCCATGGTCCTCCTGTGTGCAGGGACACCCAGGTCCTCCGCACCCTGGTCCCTCCGAACCGTGGAGCACTCCCGCTGCCGTGATGTTCGGACCTCGGTGTTCCTGGCTCAGAAATCTGTGCAATTCCCTGAATTATTCAGTGGAGCCTCCAAACGTGGTCCACACTGCTCGCCGCCATCTTGGATCCCCCCCCCATAGAGATATCTTACCACCCAGGTTGCTGTACTTCGTAGTGGCATAGATGGGTAAGAACGCTGCGGGTTTGTATGGTGCCATCTGTAACCATGAACACTGGTCCTCAGAAAGGAAGCTTTCAAGGTCAGAACCCTTAGGTTCCTGTATGAAGCACATGTTGTCAGCAACAGGGAACTACTCTCAATCCTTATGAGATAACTGAAGACAACAGTGACACCCTATGTTTTGTGACTCTTTGGGGCATCCTTGGTCAACAGCTTGGAAGGAGGCTTCTCGGGCCTGGCATTGGGGTATTCCTTACATAGTGTACAGTCTTTGTGGGAGTGTTTTGGGCATTGTGCCAAGGAGTGGTGAACTTTTAGGATGTTGAGAATTCTCAGCACCGGTTTTCACAGTAACTACAGCACTTTGCAATCCCACCAACAGTGAGTGAAGCCCCTTTCTCTCATGTACCCCCCTCTGGCATTTGGTGGTGATTGTTTTGCTGGTCTCCCTCATTCTGACTGGAGTTAAATAAAGTCCCCTAGTGATTTTGATCTGCATTTCCGTAATTGCTATCAGCAGTAAACAGTTTTAAAAGATACTTCTTGGGAGTCATTAATTATTCTTCTGAGAATTCTCTGTTCAGATCCCAATCCCATGTTTTAAATGGATTGTTCAGGACTTATTTGACTCTGCTATTTCAGTTCTTTGTATATTCTATCTAAGCTTTAATGTGCTATTAGATGCATAACTGGCAACAGCTCTCTCCCATGCTGTGGGCTTCCTTCTCACTCGGTAGAATCTCTCCTTAGCTCTACAGCAGCTTTTTAGTTTTATGAGGCCTCACTTGTAAATTGTTGGTCTAAGTTCTTGGGTAAATGGGGTCTTATTCAGAAAATCGTTTCCTAAATGTATCTTATGGAGGGTCCTGCATAAATTTTGGTTTTGGTTTTTTGTTTTCTAGCCATTTCAGTGTTTTAGTTTTCACATTTTGTTCTTTAATCCACTTGGAATTACGTTTTGTGGAAGGTGGCAGGTATGGGTTTAATTTCATTGTTTTACATACAGACATCAGTTTTCCCCAGCACCTTCACTCCAGTGTTGTCTTTGGCAACCTTGCTGACTATTAGAGGGTTGTAGTTAGGAATACGGAGGTTTGAGTCTTCAATTTTGCTTTAGTGGTTTGTTTGCCTGTCTGTTTTGTGACACTACCATCCGTTTTTATTGCTGCTTCTCTGCAGTATATCTTAATGTATAAACTTGTATTGCTTCCAGTATTTTTGTTGTTGTTCAGAATTGTTTTGTCTATGCAGGTTCTTTTGTGGTTTTATTTAGTATAGGATTTTTTCTAGTTCTGTGAAAAAAGATATGGAGACTTTAATTCAGATTGAATTAAATTTGTAAATGGCTTTTGATAGTATGGTAATTTCAACAATACTAATTTTACCAACCCACAAGCATTTGACCTATTTTAATTTTCTAGTCTTTCTCTATTTTCTTCAATTTTTATTGTCAAGGTCCTGTATTTTCTTGGCTAGACTTATTACCACATACTTTTTTTATTTTTTTGAGGTTACTGAGAATGGGTGTGTGTCCACGGGCTCTTTCTTTGCATGTCTGTTGTTGGTGAATAGAATAGCCATTGATTTTTACAAGTGGATTCTGGATCTTGCCACATTGCTAAAATTATTGATAATTTCTAGAAAATTTGAGGTCAGATTTTAAGAATCTCTCATGCATCATATCATGTCACCTGCTGATGAGGTAGCTTGACATATTTTTATTATTCCTTTAATTTTCTTCTCTTTCCTTGTGCTGAAGCTAGTGCTTCAAGCACAGTGTGGAAAAGTAGAGCAGATAGTAGAAATCCCCGTCTCCTTCCTGATTTCACTGGGATTTCATCAATTTTCCTTCCATTTAGGGTGATATTTGGTGTCATTTTTCATATGTTGTTTTTCTTATGTTGACTCATGTTCCCTCCGGCCCTCCATTCTCATGAACTTTTATCATAAAGGCATGTTGGATTTTGTCAAAGACATTTTCTGCATCATTTGAGATGATCACATGACTTTTATCACTAAGTCTATTCATGTGATTTATTACTTTTTTGACTTATGTCGAATCATCCCTACATCTCAAGAACGAAGTCAATATTCTCATGCTGTATAATTTTTATGTCTGTCTGTATTCTGTTTGCTAGTATTTCCCTGAATATTTTTTGTCTATGTTCATCAGGAGTATTAGGTCTATAGCCTCCCTGTTTCAACGTGTCTTTCCGTGTTTGGGCTATTATAGTGATACTGGTTTTGTAGAATTTTGGGCGTGCTTCTTCAGTTTCAGTTTCTTTCTTTCTTTCTCTCCTTTTTCTCTTCCTTTCATTTTAGTTTTTTGTTTAGTGGCATGTCTATTGGAGTAAGTGTGGTACTGAAATCACATACCATTATTTGTTTGATGATAATCTGTGTGTTTAATTATGGTAGTACAGTTTTTATGAAATTGAGTGCACCAAAGTTTGATGCATAGCTGCTTAGATGTCTTCTTAGTTATTGTTCTTTTAATTAGAATGAGGGCTGTTCCAAGATGCAAGTTCATAGCACTAAGTGTCTACATAAAAAGAGAAGCTATCCATCATGGGCTAAATCTGGATATCAACAATAGAAAAAACAGAAAGCTTGCAGACTCATGGAAACTGAACAACTCTCTCTGAATAAAAACTGGGCAAAGATAGAAATGAACAAAGAAATCAAAGACTTTCTAGAATGGAACAAAAATGAATATACAACATATTCAAACTTATGAGACACAATGAAGGCTCCTTTAAGAGGCAAGTTATAGCACACTGGAGTAAAAGCATCCTTTTCAACAAATGCACAAACTGGATGGCTTGTGTGTTAAATAGCCTAAAGAGATCCGTACTTATTACCTGGCACAAAACTTAACTCTAAAAGGATAAAAAAAAAAACTGAACATAAAACTGAATGCACTAAATCTAATAGTGGGAGAGAAAGTGGGGGCAGCCTTTTACTCATTGCCACAGAAAAAGACTTTCTGAACAGCACAGCATTGGCACGGGCACTGAGATCAACAGCTGGTAAATGGGACCTCATGAAACTGAGAAGCTTCTCCATGGCAAAGAGAGCCATCATTCAGATAAACTGAGAAGCTTCTCCATGGCAAAGAGAGCCATCATTCAGATAAACTGAGAAGCTTCTCCATGGCAAAGAGAGCCATCATTCAGATAAAACGGAAGCCTACAGGGTGGGGAAAGAGTTCTACCAACTGCACATCCAGATAGAAGGTTACCAATATCCAAAATATATAAAGACTTCAAGCAGCAAGATATCAGGTAAACTCATTGCCAAGTTAAAAAACGAGGTGCAGACCTAAACAGAGAATTCTTAATAGCAAAAATTCAAATGCCTGAGAAATATTTAAAGAAATGCTTAACATCCTCAGCCATCAAGGAAATACAAATCAAAGCTACTTCTCCTATGATATGTTTTTGTTGGTGGGTAGATTCTTTTTCCTGATCAATTCAACAGCCTTGTGTCTTGTGATTGGTGAGCTGATGCCATTAATATTTAAAGTTATTATTGAAATGGTGGTGTTCAAAGCTCTATGAAATATGTTTCCATCAAATCCCTCCCCAAGCTTAGCGTTCAGAAAACCCTGTGGAAAAGAAGAATGAAGGAATTGGGGAGGCAGACAGAGGACAACAGAACATGGCCCTCTAAAGCAACTAAGTAAAGCTCATATAGACGCACAGAGAATGAAATGGCTATTAAGGAGCCTGTATAGGTCTGCACCAGGCCTTTTTCATACATTTTAAAGCTTTCAATATGCTGCTTTTATAGGACTCCCAAATATGTGAGCAAGTGGGTTTCTGATTCTTGTGCCTGCTCTTGGGGCCCTTTTATTTTTCTGTAGGCTTGTCTTTTCCAAGTTAGATATGATGATTTTGTTTTATTTTTTATTTTATTTTGTTATGTTTTGTTGTTATCTCAGAGAAGTCTATTCTTTCTTTAACTAAGAAACAGAAAGGGAGTGGATCCATAAGGGAGAGGATATGGGGAGAAACTGGTAGGAGGAGAGGGCGCGGGGACTGTGTTCAGGTTTATGTTGTATGAGGAAAGAACCTGTATTTAATTTTAAAAAGAGTGAAAAAGAAATGTGTATGTTAACTGACAGTGTGCTGTTGCTTTTTGTTGTTGTTTTCTTATATTCTTAACAGGACTCTGGATTTTAGTAATTATGACTTCATACTTCATTCCAGTCTACTGACTGTGTTCATTTTTCTTTTCAGTCTGAAATATATTTTCTTTAGAATTTAATAAAACCTATTTTTTATTATTTTGTGTGTGTGTGCGTGCGCGCGTGTGTGTGTGCGCGCATGCGTGTGTGTGTGTGTGTGTGTGTGTGTGTGTGTGTGTGTGTGTGTGTACATGAGTACAAGTGAACAGAAGCCAGAGAAGTCTATTTTCATGGAGCTGAAGTTGAAGACAATTGTAAGCCAACAGATGTGGGTGCTGAGAATCAAACCTGGATCCTTTGAAGAAACAGCATGTGCTTTTAACCACTGAGCGATCAAAGTTTTTATACTGTTTATACCATAGAAAGTTGTCCTTTTTCCATCAACTGTGGCAGATAATGTCACAGGATACATTAGGTTCGCAGCCCTGGGCTTTCAGTACTTGGAATGTGTTGCGCTCGGTCTTCTGGCCTTCAGAGTTTTCGTAGACACATCACCCACCATTCTGATAGGTTTTTCTTTACGTGTGACTTGCGATTTTGCCTTCCAGCTTTCATTACACTTTTTTTGTTCTGTATATTGGGTGTTTTCACTATGATACGCCAGGAGGGTTTTCTTTTCTTCTTTATTTTGGTGTTCTATGTGCTTTTTGTATCTCTAAGGAGTGTGTTTCCCTTCTGATTCTACCTTGATCTTTTTGAAGATCTGATCTTTGCCATTGGCTTGAAATTCTTCTTCTTTATAGTTTGCTATAATTAGAATGTATTTTATAGTGTCCCACATTTCCTATAAGTTTTTCCAGTGTTTTTTGTTTAATATTCTTTGCTTATTTCACCTGGGTTATTTAACGTTTTATGTTTATTTCATCTAGGTTGTCTACTTTACCTTTGCATCCTGATACTCTGTCTTCTGTTTGACTTGTTCTGCATACCAGGCTTCTTTTTGAGTATTTTTATTGAGTTACTGGGTTTTTTTTTTTCAATTCCACCTTCATTTCAGCTTGAGTCCTCTTTAATGATTCTACCTCTGGTTTGGATTCTGTTTTCAAATCCTAGATTGTCTTTGTTGTTTCCCTCAGCTTTATACTTCTGTTGCTTTGGGCATCACTTGGGCATTTATTCACTTTAGATTCGTTGGACTTCATCTTTCTCACTACTTCTTTTGACTCCTTAAATTTTTGATGCAGTTTATGGCTGTTCTTTTAAGTTCTGTGCCCTGTGATTCCTTTAGGTAACTCTAATTGGGTGAAGAGATTGGAACCGAATCATAGCTTACCAATAAACAACAATCTAATAACTTTCCATTTAATGGTTTGTTAACAATTTTCACTATAGTGAGAAGTTCTAGATGCTGCTGAGTTCTCACACTATGGCAGCTCTCAGAAATGCTGCCATCATTATTGTAACAAAATACAGTAAAAGATATGAACCCATAAAAATAGATGTACACCCACAAAAAAAACCCCACAATAACACCAATGGACAGTATGTGGGATAAACGGATCCTCGCGGTGCGTAGCAAAGGTGAGTGAGGACCTACTGTCTGGACACACCCAGTGAGTAGACACGCTATTGTCCCACGTAGATGCAGGTTTCCGAGTCTTCGTAGGAATGACTAAGCCTCGGCTGGCAAGGCTGGCAAAGCTGATCTGTAAGATGCTTGTGGTTAAACGATCAAGAGTCTAGAGAAGATTGTTAAGGAAGACTTTATTATTTTATAGCAGGCAACAGAGGCCCTTTAACAGGCAACATTAAAAACATCTCATGAGACTATAGCATCCCAGAGCCCAGGAAACAGAGGGCAGCAGGAGAAAACAGGCCCGGGAAGGTCTTCTGAACACAGCTTCCTCTTGAATGGTCAGGTCAGCAGCAGCCACCAGACTGTTGGCTACTGCCACAGCTGCTGCTACCACTGCTGCCACAGCAACCACCACTGCTGCCACCACTGCTACCACAGCAGCCACTGCTGCCACCACTGCTGCCACAGCAGCCACTGCTGCCACCACTGCTGCCACCACTGCTACAGCACCCAGAGCTGTGACGATGGCGACGCAGTGATCTGCGGGGCCTGTGGTGGCTCAGGCAGCAGCCACCATCCCCAGAGCTGCAGCAGCCCCCAGAGCTGGAACCACAGCAGCCCCCAGAGCTGGAGCCACAGCATCCCCCAGAACCCAGGCTACAGCAGGAAGACACAGGGGGACACTTGGGAGGACACTTTGGGGGGCACTTTGGAGGACACTTTGGGGTCTGGCACTTGGGAGGGCACTTAGGAGGGCACTTAGGAGGGGGCTGGCACTGCTGCTGGCTCTGCTGGCAAGACATCTCGGCTGATGAGTGATCTGGAGCTGCGGGAGGATTATACATGTCAGACACAGGATCCTGGGGCCATCCTGCCCACCTTTAAACATCACTGATACTCATAGAAACTCCATACTCAGTAGTTTTATTTCTAACAAACCCCCATGATCCTTTGCAGTACTAGCATGCAGAATCAAGTAACCATGCAATCTTTGACAGGAGAAAAGAGGTGCTTATTCTTTTTTAAAACATATTTTTCTGTAACAATCCCTAAACTGAGAGATTTTGCAATCTGAAGGCAAAGTCAGAGAATTTTCTCTTCCACTGATATCTTCTATAATGCCACTGGGCTTGGTCTACAACTATCGTGTGTCACATGGGATTCTTAGGCAATTGCTATGGATTCCCCAAGCTTCCCATAATGATAACGTTAATGATGTCAGAGAAGAAAATGATGATTCTTGATCAGTGATTTTATTCCATTTAATAAAAGGCCTATCATATCCGCTCCTGCAGACGTGAACCAGGTCTGGCCCCTCCTTTCAGGCAAGTCTGAACTCATCTCAGCATCTCATGTTGACTGGATGACATAACAAGTCTCATGCTGGTGTGTCTTAAAATCCAGCCTGTGATCAAACTCCAGACCCATGGGCCAAAGATGCCCTGGTGCCCTGTCCTCCCTGCTTGTCTTTCTTTGCCCCAGGGCTGTGTTACCAGAGGGAGCTCCTCCTCCTAAGACCTATCGAGGTCCGCAGCCTCTGCATTTCAGTCTCCCATCCTGAGAGGCCACTCCACTGGAGGGAAGATCCTCTCCTGATTCAGAAGCCATGGGTATCCAATTCCTTTTATTGCTTCCCATGAGATCAAAGTCCCTTTGGCCACCACCTTCCTTCTAGCCTTCTCTCCCCAACTCCACAGTCTATGCTCTGTCAATGTGACCTCCAGGCTATGGGGTCCTGCTAACCCTCACCTCCAGCTCTCTTCTTACCTTCCCTCCGGTACAGGCCATACTCTTGCTCCCCAGTGAACACTTACCAAGATGACAGGCAGACCAAGATCCTTGGGCACCTCAGGAGGTGAATGAATGGAGGTGTTCTGCCCCTGAGCCCTTTTATTCTGACCCTAGGCCCTGCCCAGCCTGTGATACAGTGGCTGGTCATGGGTGACACCCACATGGTTTTGTGACTAGCAATGACCAAATGGTCCTTACTAGCCTTTCTCTATGGGGCTCATAGATCTTGCATTCAGGTTGGACTATGACTTAAGCATGAGGCTAGCAAATGGATTCCTGTCATCCTTAATATCATCCCTCACGGATCCCTGCCAGATCCATCCTTGTACGCTGCTATGTCATACAGTGTAAACATCTAAACAACCAAAATCTTAGTCACAGGACCAAGCTCAACACTCGTAAGTTGAGATTAGATTTTAGAATCTGTGTATCATGTCTCATTTTCTCTCTTTATTTGTAAAGGGCTTGTGAAAGTCAAGGAATAACACAAAAAAATGGAGAAAATTAAAAATAAGAAAAAGAAAACAGGGGCTGATGAGAAGACATGTACATGGTAGCTCTCTGAAAAGTGATATATGTAGGGACAAGATATAGGTCATTTAAAAAATGATTTAAGAGGGCCAGATGCGATTGGGCTATGTCATTTCCTTATGAAAAGTTCACAGTGAGGCTCACTGCTTTATATAATTAATGTCTTAAGAGAATATAGAAAAGTAAAGTGTAGTTCTTTCTAATGTCAGTGAATCTACTAGCCGTCATTGTTTTTCAATCGCCTTCTTTTTTTTCCTGATGAGAACTTAGCTGGAAAGATCCTAAGATTGAGGCAGGATGGGATGGTTAGAAGAAACAGGGCTATGACTTTGCTCTTCATATTCTGGTGGAGTTTCAGATTTCTGAAAGCTATGGCTGATGAAGATGATGACCAGAGAAGAGAAATAAAGGCAAGAAGGCTGTTAGCATCTGCTTCTTCATGTTGACAAAGTAGATAATAGGGACCTTAACACAGGTAGCCAGATGATTTTTAAGATCACATGACCTAGTCCTAAGTCATGCTCAGGAATGGGCTTGCACTGGTTTTTTTTTTTCAAAGCCTCACCCCTGACCCCCTTCAACCTTTCCTTAGTCCTTCATAGCCACAAGCTTTATATAAACAGTATTTTGAATTTGTTTGAATTTGAATTTACTCTTTTAATGAAAAGGGTTGAATTTTATTCTAGGCCAAAGTTCTTGAAAAGACAAACATGACTGTGAGGTTTAGTTTTTTAAAATATACTAACACAATGAGATATCAAGAAACCTAAGTCAGATTGAATCATGCGAGGGACAGTTTATTTTCTCCCCAGCCATTGATGGACCCTTCACTGCGAAGCCTTTGGGACCAATCTCTCCTGGATGGGCTTGATGAGCTAAGCAAAATGTGGCAAAGACATGCACATATATGTAAATAGATACAGTGGCTACATACATATTTAAAGAGATACATGCCTTTTTATCACAACTTGTTTTTTTCTGGCGATCATCTGTCATCTATCCATCCATCTATCTACCTATCTATCTTTCTATCTATCACCTAATTTTTTTCTCTGAGTATCCACCATGTACCTAGATGCCCAGAGCCCTCTGAAAATTACTTTCTGCAGAGCCAGGCACATCCCAAGAATAGTTGTTATTGAGGACCAACATGAAGCCATAAACTATTAAAACACTATGATGGTTTTGGTTATTGTTTTCTTGACTTCATAATTATTGATTATGAACTTTGTAGAAGACAATGTTATGTTGTAATAAGAAAAGCTTAGGCATTTGTACAACCATGTAGTCATTCCTTGACTCATTTTTAGCATCACACCCAAAGAGCTGACAGTCAGTTACTAGTGAAGCCTTTCCAAGGACTGTGCCCTGCTGTGTGGGTTCCATTTTGTCAAGTGGATACAAGCTTGAGTAATTTGTGAAGAGGACACCTCAACTGAGGAAATATCTCCATGATGTTGGCCCATAGGCAAGCCTGTAGGGCTTTTCTTTTTTTTTAAGATTTACTTATTTTATTTATTGCATATGAGTGCTTTATCTGCAGAAGAGGGTATCAGATTACATTACAGATGGTTGTGAGCCACCACGTGGTTGCTGGGAATTGAACTCAGGACCTCTGGAAGAGCAGGCGGTGCTCTTAACCACTGAGCCACCTCTCCAGCCCCCTGTAGGGTTTTTCTTAACTCATGATGTGTGTGTAAAGGCCCAGATCACTGTATGCAGTACATCCCTGGGCAGGTGGTCCTGGGGTATGTAAAAAGTAAGCTGAAGAAGCCAGGGAGAGGAAGCCAGCAAGCAGCATATCTCCATGGTTTCTGCCTCAGCTCTTGCCCTCAGTTCTTGCCTTGGCTTCCCCCAGTGGACTATGGTGTAGGATATGAACAGCCGAATAAGTTCCTTTGCTCTGAAAGTTGACTCTGATCAGTGTCTTATCACAACAATAGAAACCAGACTAAGAAAACTGTTGAAAGGAAATATAAAAACTCCTGAGCGAATCGTGGTCTCTGCTCAACCTTTATTCAATTGTTTATTGTTTCCATCTTTCAGCCATTCAGGGTTGAGCCACATTATTTTCTGTAGTTTAAATATGCTTTTCATTGTAACACAGTGCTGTGGCGTTTGCTTCTGTGGAAAGCACTACTCAATCACTCTTGTATTTTGGTATCTGTCATGTGCTATGCCATGTATGTAAGATTATAATGAACTCTTTGACAACCTGACCAATGTTTTATATTTTTATTTTCACTAATTAAAATAGGATGCTTGTGATTGAAGAGATAGTTCAGTGGTTAAAAACACTTGCCACTTGCAATGGACCTGGGTTTGGTTTTCAGCACAACACGTTGGATGGCTCATAACAGCCTATAACTTCAGGGACCCCAATACTCTCTTCTAAAATCTATGGTGCCAGCCATGAATATAGAACACAAACATACATATAGGCACTTACACATACACACAAATAAACCTAAAAAACAGAATTATGTGCACAATGGCTATTTAAAATCTTTTAAACCATGCTATGAACATATCAATGACGTTTTGAAATATAAATAACTCCTCCTAAGGGCTCAGGTCACTACATAGCAATGTACATCCTAAGACTGGTGGAGTATGGGATGTGAGGCCACATCACCTGAAGACCTGCCACTGTCTCACCAGCACTGGCATTGGTGCTCCTGCTCAAGTTGCTCCAAAGGGCTCAGTAATGGAGACAAGTCGGGAATTGTTTCCTGGGTTCCACGACAGCAGGTCTGCAAACTCAAATTCCACCTTCTAGGATGAGAAGGTTGAGATGCCAGCTCACCCACACCTCTGCCTCTCTGCATGGACATCCCCGAAGTCCTCATGTATGATTATGGGAAGGTGTGGGTAGCACTCCTGCTTTAGGAAGACTGGAACTTAAGGCTGGACTATGGACTCTGTACTGTAAGTATTAGGTCAATATAACCACATGGAGAGGAAACAATTTGTTTACCAGTGTTTCATTGTCAAGGTTTCTCTATATTTCTCCATCCCATGGAATATAAGGAATGCTGGTAAGATCTAGCCAAAAATAACTCAATGTCAAAAATAGTTTTCCTATGAACTTTAGAGCCACTACCAATAAATGAGTTTTCTTTTGTTTTCTCCACTTTACCTGTAAGCAATCAAACCCATGAAGCTGTCATCTTACAGTATAAGAAAAAATTCAATTTCCATTCACATAACAGCATATACAGTTAGATTATTTGATTGCTGCTAATGCCATAAGTTTAATATTTTGTTGGCATGTGCGATGAGAGCATGCTAATGTCTTATCACTTCTTAGTTGGTTCAGTTACCATGTTTTTAGAATAATTGGTAAAATGTCACAAAGTTTAATAACATACGGTTTTAATTCTAAAACTCAACAAAATACAATCTTTTGACATACTTTATTTAAAGTATTTTTCTTTATTAAAATCATGCAATTTGCAGGCAAGTAGATGTAACTAGAAAAGATCATCCTTAGCGAGAAAACCCAGAAAGATGTACTCCTTGTTCTTCTAGAGTTTTTTTTTAAAAAAACTCATTTATTTATTTATTCATTTTTACATCTGATTGTAGCCCCCTCTCTCCTCTCTTCCCAGGTGCACCCTCCCTCCCTCTTCACCCATCCCCCCACCTATTTCTCAGAACAGAGGAACCCCTCCCCCCCATCAACCCACCCCAGCACATCAAGTCCCATCATGACTGAGGGCATCCTCTTTCCCTGTGGCCTGGCGAGGCAACCCCACCAAAAGGAAGTGATCCAAGAGTAGGTAACAGAGTCCATGTCAAAGACGGCCCTCACTCCCCTTATTACTTATAAGTGGGTGTTAGCCACAAAGTACAGGGTCACCATGCCACAGCCCATGCACCCAAAGACGCTAAAAAGGGCCCAAGGGAGGGTGTTTGAGTCTCACTCTGAAGAGGAAATAAAATACACATCTGAAGTAGAGGGAAGGAGAGAACTAGGTGGGGGAGGGGTGAGGAGGTTGACAGGGGTGGGAGTCAGGTGTGGGGAGAGCACCAGGGAGGGAGGAGGGCTGGAAGACAGAACAGAAATCAGTGGAGGGAATCCCTGGGAACAGGGCGGCTCCTGGGAGTCTTTGGGGGTGACCTGAGCTGAGGATCCTAGCAGTCGGGGTTCAGGTGCCTGAAGTTGCCACTGCTGTAGCCAGGTGGACCTTCCAGTGGAAGAAAGGGGACACCAACCCACCCATGAAACTTTTGACCCAAAAAGTGTCTTGCCTACAAGAGGTGTAGGAATCACAATGGAGCAGAGACTGGGGGAATGGCAAATCAATGGCTGAGCCAACTTGAGGCCCACTTCATGAAAGAGAGCCAACCGCAGCCCTCTCTGCTGTGCTTGCAGAGCGGAGCCTAAAACAACTGTCTCCTGGAAGGCTTCATCCAGCAGCTGATGGAAGCAGCTGCAGAGACCCACAGCCAAGCAATAGGCCAAGCTTGGGGAGTCTCGGAGAAGAGTGGGAGGAAGGACTGAAGGAACTGGAGGGCTCAAAGTCACCACAGGATCTACAGAGGAAACGAACCTGTGCCCGTGAGAGTTCACAGAGACTGAGCCACCAACCAAAGAACACGCCAAGGCTGGACATAGCCCCCTATACACATGTAGCATGCCCCCTTAACGTATGGGACCCCCTAACAGTTGGAGCATGGGCTGTCTCTGCCTCCGCTGCCCGCCTTTGGATCCTTCTCCTCTAGCTGGGCTGCCTAATCAGGCCTCAGTGGGGAAGGCTGTGCTTAGTCCTGTTGTGACTTGAGGTGCCAGGGTGGCTTGGGGGCCTCCCCTTCTCTGAGAAGAAGGAGAGAGGGAAACTGGGGAGAGGGTGAGGTTGTGAGGGTGGTATTGGAAGTGAGGAGGAAGAGGGCTAGGATTAGGCTGTAAAGTGATTAAATAAATAAATACATTTTAATGGAGCACAGAGAGGTGACGGCTAGGGCAGGTGGTCCTCGCAGCCAAATTTCATTCTGCATAGTAAGTGGAGAATAACAACTAAACCAGATTGTCTGTATTTCAAGTGGGAGGTTAGAAAATATTGTCTTTTAGTTTCATACATGTGTACAATCCATTGTGATCTCCAGGTATTTTATCATCCCCGCAGGCCCTCTCGCTGGCCTCTGTAAATCAGCATTCCCTTTCTTGCCCTTACGACTCTGACTAATTGCAATTTCCAGCACTATGCTTGTACAGTATTTTGTATTTCTCAAATACGTATTTTAATTGGTATCCTCCCCTTGCATTTCATCTATATTGTAGCATGCATATATGTATTTCCATGATTCTTTTCTTTTGAGAAAAGGGCTCACTCGTGTAGAAAAGGCTAGCTAGAAAATAGCTAAGTGGCCAGGCTGTCCTTAAACTTGTGATCCCTTGACTGTGAGTATATGAGTGAGTTATCATACCTTGCATTCTAAAGATTGTATCTTTGGAGTTTTAGCACCATATTTTTAAATACAATCATCAATCAATCAATGAACGATTGAATTGCCTCCATCTTTTGGCTATTGTAAATAGATCTTCTGTGAACATAGTATAGAAAGAGATCTTCAAGTCTCCATTTTCAATACATGTTACATACATATACACAGAGACGCATGCACACATATACATGTAGATAGATACATAGATAAATGAGAGACAGATAAATATGTGGGTGATATAGTGAACATATGAACTGTAGTCAATCCAGTTAAATTTTGAGGAAAAAGTATTTTTCGTAGTTACTTGCATTCCAAACACCACACAGAGGAACTGATATCTCTACATTCTCCACACGAGCTGCCTCTCGGTGTTGTGTTTGTTGTGACCACCCTCTCGGTGTTGTTGTGTTTGTTGTGACCACCCTCTCGGTGTTGTGTTTGTTGTGACCACCCTCTCGGTGTTGTTGTGTTTGTTGTGACCACCCTCTCGGTGTTGTTGTGTTTGTTGTGACCACCCTCTCGGTGTTGTGTTTGTTGTGACCACCCTCTCGGTGTTGTGTTTGTTGTGACCACCCTCTCGGTGTTGTTGTGTTTGTTGTGACCACCCTCTCGGTGTTGTTGTGTTTGTTGTGACCACCCTCTCTGTGTTGTTGTGTTTGTTGTGACCACCCTCTCGGCTCTGAGGTTGCATCTCAATGTGGATTTTATTTGCCTAACAGTCGCATTGAGCAACTTGGCCTGTGTCTATGGATCATTCCACATATTTTTGATAAATGTATATTTGAGTTTTTTCCAAGACTTACATCAGATTGTTCATTTATATAATAATAAGTTGAAGGAGTTTATCACACACTCTGGATAATCTTTTGATGATTGACATATGCTTATACCGACAACTGTCATTTTGCTGGGTGAGTTATGTTCAGTCGTGTAGGCTCGATTTTCTTAACAATTAACTTTATTATGAATGTATAAATGAGCCTACCTCCCTTACAACCCGACTAGCCTAAATAAGAGGAAAAGGAGATTAAGGAGAACAAGAATGAAACCTGGGTGTCAGTTCCTAGGAACGATTCTCCTGGCGTAGTCAGCAGGATTTCAGCAGACAATCAATCCCACCAAAGTTGCTGCTGGAACCTGGAGCGACCAGAACCTGAGCCTCAGCCCAAGCCTGAAGCCTTCCCTGGAGCGGTTCTCTCTAGGAGCGTCCTGAAGTGGAGTGAGGAACAGCCAAAAACCAAGTCCCAACCCAAAGCCCCTGTTGTGGGCTCATGTAACTATCTCCTCACAGAGTCTCTACTAGGATGTTTTCAGCTGGCAGCAGCCAAGCTCCTGCACGAAGTGGTTCACCTTCTAAGTGGAAAAACACCCTGCTCTCCCACTAGTCTGTTCCCCATCCCACACTTGGGATCAACACAAAAACATGTTTACCTCTCCTACACAGTCATGCATAGAAGATTTAGCATTAATATAGTACATAAAATCTGGTTTTTTTGCTTATTATAGTATCATTTCATAGTAGTTGCTGAAAATTCCAGTATTTTAAAGTTTTTCCTTTATTAGCCAGGCATGGTGGTGCATGACTTTAATCCAACACTCAAGAGGCAGAGGCAGGGGGAATCTTTATGAGTTCAAAGCCAACCTGGTCTACAAAGAGAGTTCCAGGACAGCCAGGGTGACACAGAGAAACCTTTTATCAAAAAGGAAAGCAACAACAAAAATAAATAAATAAATAAATAGATAAATAAATAAATAAATGAATAAGAAAAGCAAAGTTTTTCCAGTATGTGTTCTTCTAGTAGTCACCTTTGTCTTTATTCTTCTGTTTGTTGTTTAGTGGGCACTTGGTTTATTTAATTTTCATAACAGTGAAGAGCACCTGATACTGATGAGTTTTCATTTTATATAAGATACCAGAATACCAGTAGAGTTACTTTTAAAATATACAAGATAAGTAGGGATACTGGCAAAAACACATAGGTAGACACAAAAGGAAAGTAGTGAAAACTGAATATGACTACTGGATGGGCCTCATCCATGCACAGTAAAGGATGACAGACTCTTTGTTACCACTCTGTAGAGTGGCCCACATTACTGAAGTTACATGACTCATAGTCCCGATACAAGCTTCTATTCAATTCAAGGCACCACTGAGTCCCAAGTGTTAAAACTAATGTGTTATAGTGATTCCGACCAAGAAAAAAGTTTTGGTAGACCCAATAAAGAAGACTTTATTATCATAAAATATTGAAGAAGACATTAGGTCATTAGGACAAATTTGAGACTTGATACAGAATTTCAGCGTCTCGTAGACAAGGACATGGAAGACAGAAGGAGAGGAGAGCAGCAAGCCTGGACCGGTCTTCTAACCATGGCTTCCTCCTGGTTAGCATGTTTGATGTCTTCATGGCACTGCTCAGCAGCAGCCTCCAGACTGTTGGCTACTGCCACCACTGCTGCCACAGCAGCCACTGCTGCCACCACTGCTGCCACAGCAGCCACTGCTGCCACCACTGCTGCCACAGCAGCCACTGCTACCACCACTGCTACAGCACCCAGAGCTGTGACGATGGCGACGCAGAGATCTGCGGGGCCTGTGGTGGCTCAGGCAGCAGCCACCACCCCCAGAGCTGCAGCATCCCCCAGAGCTAGAACCACAGCATCCCCCAGAGCTGGAGCCACAGCAGCCCCCAGATCCAAGGCTACAGCAGGAAGACACAGGGGGGCACTTAGGAGGACACTTAGGGGGACACTTTGGGGTCTGGCACTTGGGAGGGCACTTTGGGGTGCACTTGGGAGGGGGTTGGCACTGCTGCTGGTTCTGCTGGCAGGACATCTTAGCTGGTAAGTACTCAGGATCTGTGGGAGAGTTGAAGAGATGTCAAAACCAGGACCCTACAGTCACTACACCCTGCATCCTTAGCATCCACGGTCATCATCTTTAGTAGTTTCAGTTCTAATACATCCATTGTATTGCATCCTTATCATCATGTCTTGAAAACATCAGAAACCCATGAAAGTCAGGTAGGAACTGACATGTGCTGTCCAGCAGAGAATGGCAACATAGTGGTACCCTGAAAGGCTCTGCATCACAAACTTAAATATGTCAGAAGAAACCATTCTGATTGGAATCACCTGATAAATGCATCGCTTCCAGGAAAATATATTTTAAAACAAAGAATAGTCATTCTCTCTCATAACTTGCAAGATGATTTTTACTATGCAAATCACTACTGCAAAAAATTCTGGGTTACTATTGGATCAGTAAACTTGTTCCCTCAATGAAACATCCGAAAATTACCATCATTTCTTGTAGTCTGAGACCGTGAATCCCTGCTGTACATCATCTCTGACAAGCTTCGCGTATTCTCAACTCAGCACCTGCCCAGGCTAACAGGATGGCACCACCAGGGCGGGGCGGGTAGTATTCCAGTCACTTCTGGAAGTGTGCAAATAATCCCAGACCTTTAACTCTGCAGTTTTCAAGTTCAAAGCATCACTTGCCACCCTATTCTGCCTCCATCTCTTCCTTTGAATGCTGAGCCAAGACTGCATTTGCGAGCAACCCTTTGAAGTTTGTTTAAGGTGCATAATCTTCTGTGCTTCAAGGTCCTGTTATGACAGCGTCACTCTAAAGAGAAGCTTGTTCTCGGCAGAGCCCTTTGGTAGCTATACAGGCCCTATCTACTCATGCCTCTCATGGGTGTGAATGCGACCTTTTCTCTACCCATTATTCTGGTATACCCTAAGTCTACTGTAAGAATAGCCTTAGGTTCTGTGGCCCTGCCTACCCTCCTCTTCAGCCACCCTCCCAGCTTCCCTCTGGTACAAGCCACACTCTTGTCCCCAATGGACACTTACCAAGATAACAGGCAGCACAAGATCTGTAGGCAGCTCAGGAGGGTTGGATGGAAGTGTGCTGTCTCTCAGACCTTTTATTCTGATCCTGGGCTCTGCCCTGGCCTATGAGACATCATGTGGACATGGGTGGCCCTGCCTCCTGACACCCACATCGTCCTGTGACTGGTGATGACCAGATATTCCTCACTAGCTTTCCCTCACGGATTCAGGGATGCTCCAGCCTGGACTATGGTAGGAATGAGGTGAAAAGGAAATAGATTCCTGGCAGCCTTAGCCTCACATACTTGAGTATCAACCTTAGGAACTACTCAAGTTTGGCTACTTACACAGCTATCTATGCTCTGCCCATCTGTTTGGTTGTCTGACGTAGTTAGATATCTATAGGGGCAAAATCTAGGATGAGGGACCTGCATCTGGTATGGGACCAGCTTTTAGCCTTTGTATTTCCCCTTTTAACTGTATCATTAAAATATTACTGAGAATTGTCTGAGTTAATATTAAAGTTAATAAAATATTAGAAAATAATAACTGAGCCTATTAGGGAAAATGGGTTATGACAGATTTTTAAAAATATTTTTAATTTGTTATGATACATTTATATTATTACACATATATAAAATTGAGCTATATACAGCAAGAAGAACCATGAAACAATCAGAAATTATATTAATGAATTATATTAATTCATAGTGTTTTGGCTATTCTGAACAAAAGTCTCATTTAACTTTCTGAATAAAGGGAGATAAAAATTATTCTTTAAAAGATAATTTTTAAATGGGTGTATAGTTCACTGGGTAAAATACTTGATGTATAATCACATGATTCTGAGTTTGGATCCCCAGAAATGACAAAAAATGCCAGATCCACTGAATATTCCTATATTCCCAGTGGAATAGAATCAGTAGGGGGTGATTTCAGAAGATGTCAGGCCAGTTAGATCGTTTACCTGAAATAGGAAGCTTCAGATTCTATGAGAAACCAAATCTCAACTTTAAAAGGCAGAGAAGCGACCAAAGGAAGCTACACTGATGCGGCCTTTGGCTTCTTCATGTTCCCACCTGGGGAGAGCACCCCCCAGACATGTGCACCCTACTGTACACCAGACAGCTGAACAGACGAAAAATTAAAATAACTGTAAATGTGCCCAAATAGTCATACTTACCATGTAGCAAAATGTTATAAGAATGGCCATTCTGTAAAATGAACATATACTACTAATAACTTAAAAAAAACCAGCGTTATCTTTTGGGAAAATTGGGTCTTAGTATTTGCCGGGTGGTTTTACATTTTTTAGGTAGACTGCTTCATGGATTTTGTATCATCTTGCTCATGGCCCAAGTTGAGTTGCCTCTATTGCCGCCCAGTTAGCAAACATACTGCAGAAGGGAGCACATGTTTTTATTTTCACATGTGTAATTTGATGTTTATGTATTGTGTGTATCTGTATGAAATGTACATACACACAGGCGTCAACGGAGACTGAAAGGTGTACGGGTTCATTGGAGCTTGGGTTATGAGCTCTTACGGTGTAGACGAAGAGCACTCTTAACCGCAGGACCATCTCTCTATCCCCATGTTGGTTTTTGAAGGAGAGATAAACCTGTTTTTTAGGATCCCAAGTGTGGGATCGGAACAGTCTTGTGAGAGAACAGATGAGGTTAATCCACTAGAAGACCGACCACCTCATGCAGGAGCTTGATTGTTGCCAGCTGAAAAGATCCTGTGAACAGACTCTGGGAGGAGATATATAAATGAGCCCAGAACTAGGGGGGGGGGGGGGGCGGAGCTTTTTGGAGACTTGGGATAGTTTTGGCTGTTCATCGCTGTACTTTGAGACATTCCTAAAGAGAACCGCTCAAGGGAAGGCTTCCCTCCTGCTGAGGTTCTGGGTTCTGGTTACTCTAGGTTCCAGCAGAAGAAATCCTGCTGATTGTGCCAGGAGAATCGCTCCTCGGAACTGATATCCTTACGGTTTTGTTATTGTGTCCATTAATCCTCATTTCCTATTGTTTTGGTTAGTCGGGTTATAAGTGGCTTACACTCAGTCACTAAGTTGTTAATAAAATATATTGGTTAAGAAAATTGAGCATACAGGTTTTCAAATGGCTCTCTGCCTGGTGTGGTTGAGGGGTTCAGTAGTAATATACAAAGCGAGAAAACAGTGAAATAAATAGAGCACGCACCTTTATTCTCTGTATTGAAGTGAGGTTTGAAATTGAGGGGTTCGTATGAGATGGAAGGGATGATGTCCACAGATGAGAAAAGACAAGAGAAAATTGTCTGAGATGACAGCATGTATATTGTTCCTTGTGAGGCAAATGGGTAAAATGAGACGCATCCTCCCATAAAAAGGACAAGACCAAGGGTTCTGACAAACTTGTGGCGCATGGTTAAACTATTGTTTTTATGCCTCTGTGTTCTCTTCATCCCCCTGGTGGGTTTGAATTTCCTCACTTTCAGGATTTCAATGAAAATAGTTAAGATGTAATCTGGGACAAGAGGGTTATAGAGACAATCACATTGTGATGTCCCCTAAAACCGAACAAACTCAGGGAGATAGTAAACCAAAGCTAGAATGAGTCAGATGAAGAGAAAGGCCTTTGGGAATAAAGGATTGGCCAAGACTTTGGGAATAATATTCAATTCATAGGAGCATGATAAGGTCTAAGGTGTAGGAGCGATGACATCTACATATTTAAGGATTTATAGAGATAACAGTCTGTATTTTGCTATGACTCCATCTATCTGTCTGTCTGTCTGTCAACTATCTATTGGCCTGACGTCTATTTATCAATCTAGTTATCTACACATCTGTGTATGTGTGCTTTTTCACAGACTCCATTATCTACAGATGCTAAGACCCTTAAGAGAAAATATTGACAACACATTATTTAAATATTTTATTCTATTCTGATATCATATCCAAAATAAATCACTCTCCATACTAATAAATGTCTGAGGTCTGTTATGGACTCCATATAGTTTAAGGGGAAGATTTGGCCTTCTGCCTTACCTTTACATTGGGTATTTTTCACCTTCCCTAATGAATGATCTTAGCTGAACCATTTTATTTTCTGTACTTTGTGACAAATGTATTTCCCTAAAATACATAATTGCAATTTGCCCTGACAGGTATGGTCACCTCAGTCCTGACTTTTTTCTTCTTCCTTTCTTTATTTCTCCCTCTCTCTTTCTCTTTATTTTTTGTCTTTCTTTCTTTTTTTTGCCATGTAAAATGCTATTTGCATATAACTACAATAAATGCCTGGCAACCATCCTGGGCTTCGCATTTTGTCCTCATTACTACAACAGAGTGATTCCCTTTAGTTATTTTCAGACTTTTGAATCCTCTAACATTATCAGTATTTTACATTATAGTAATAGCTGCTCCTAATGACTCAGGTTACTCACTAGGAACCTGCACTCTAAATCTGCCAACATGAGGCATCGTGTCCCCATCACCTGATCTGCCACATGTCTCACCAGCTGTGACATTTGTTCTCCTGGTCAGGTTGTTCCATAGGGCTTAGTAATGGGGAGAGGTCAGGAATTGATTCCTGGTTTCTACAATGGCAGGTCTGCTCAGCTCAACTTCCAACTTCCAAGAGGAGGAGGCGGCTGAGATGCCAGCTGGTCCACGCCTGTGTCTTGGCAACACCCAAGTCTTCAGCTACCCTGCATAAGTAATGTGTGAGCACACTGCTTGCTCTGGGAAGACTGGAATGCAATCCTTGATGGTGAGCTCATCTGGCTAATGTGTCGTGTCACTACAACCGTTGTGGTCAGCCGACCATTGGCTTTCTGGAGTCTCCCTCTGCCATGGTTTTGTACTTTACAGGCAAATTTCCTTCTTGTGGTTGAATGTAAGAGATATTTGTTGAACCAGAATCAGAAACAATTCAAACTGAACAATGCTGTTTCCTCTGTGATCCACACACAACACCAATTATCTTACCTGTAAACCCTTGAAACATTCATAAACAATCAAACAATTGTTTTATAGTGTGAAAGAAAATTCAGTTAGAATTTATGTAGCGCCATATAAATCTATAGCTTTTAAACAAGATTTGTTTAATTATTTTTATGAGTCTATGCTTGTGTGTCATGTGAGGGCAGGTGTCTGCCAACGACAGAACAATGAGTTGGATCCCCTGGTGCTGTTGTTATGGAAAGTTGTGAATCTCCATGTGGGACGTGGTAATTGAATCTGGGTCCTCTACAAGAACAGCAGGTAATCTTAATCACTGAACAGTTTTGATTGCTGTCTCCCCAAAATTATGTTATTTGGGGCAAGCAAGAGGCTTAGTGGTTAAAAGTGCTTTATTCCGATCTGACAACCTGGATCTACATGGTAGAAAGAAGAATCAGCTTCGATGAGTTGTCCTCTGACCTTTACATACATGCCACACCATGTTGGTTTTCATACTTATAGACACACATACGCTATATCAACAGACAGACAGATGAAATAAAAATTTTATTTTATTATCTGGTTGCTGTTAGTGCTGTGGTTTTAAATATGGTATATGTAGTTAAAACAATCAAAACTTTCATTGTTTCCAAAAATGTTAAACATACCACAAAAAATTTAATACCCAAGCCAATTTGAATAGTTTACTTCTAAGTGTTGAATACAAACACATTACTTTATATCCAATGCCTTATGTCCAATATGCAGAATATTTGTCTTCTGGCAGAACCAAAATTGCATACTCATCCATAAATAATTTTCTATTACTCTCTCGACTTAGCTCCTAAAAATGAACATTTCTTTGCCTTGGTATAGAGGGAATAGGGCACTGTGGGTGTCCCCTCAGCATCTCAGGGGATAGGAAAACCACAACCAGTTTTTCAGGTCCTGGTTATCATAATTAATACAATGTGTTTATATTTGCTCCATGTTTTAACATACATATCTTTCTCTTTTAAGAGTACTTAGCATTTCACTGTACATATCTACCAGATATTTAATACAACCATAAATCAGTGGACAACTGAATTACACTAGCCTTTTGGCTACTGTAAACAATAGTACTATAAATTGGTAAGCAAATACCTCCGCAAGGTGCTGCTTTCAATGGACTTTCTGCTTCTCCTGTGATTTTTCATAATCATGCTGTTTTCCGTAGTCACCGTTGTATTCTGTGTGCCCTGCTTTGAGCAGGATTCCAATCCCTCCTCATGCTCAAACCAACTGTCAATGTCTGCACTTTGCCATAGCCAGTCTCAAGTTTGATGTGTTATCTGGGTGCGTTTGCATGTACCTAGCAGCAACAATCAGCTTTTTGTATGATTGGTCTTTTTCTTTTTAATCTTCTTTGGAAAAATACATATTCAAGCCCTTTCTGTATTTTAAATCAAGTTGTTCATTTTTTAAAAAAATCATTGTTGGTGGTGGAGAGTTGAAGAGGTTGGGCTCACGCTGTGAATAGTAGCATGCATCAGAGCCTGATTTATACAAATTTAACTCCCATCTCAAAGGCTTTCCTTTAATTGTGTTTACTGAGCTATTGAGTCACAGCTTTTCATATGGAAAGAGTATGCTGTTTTTAAGTTTGTCGCTGGGGTGGTGTTATCCAGCCTGAGAAGTGATTGCCAAATCCAACATTGCAAGGTTTTCCCTTGTGTCTTGTTCTTAGGCTTAAGTATTTTATACCTGCTGAGTCACCCTCTCTCTGTGCTTTCATGTCCCAGCCTCATCGTTGGGCAAGCAGGTATTTCCATAACTGCTAAGAAGACTATGCCCCTCACTGAATGACCATAGCACTCTGGTTGAAAGTCATTTATTTAGGGGAGTAGAAAGACCAGAGGCTGGCCCTGACATGGACTCAGTTGCCAGCTTTTTTATCATCCCCGCCCCCCCCCCCCCACCAACGCTCTGTGGGACTGCCTTTCCAGGCTACGAGGGAAGAATACAAGTTCAGCCATGACATCGTGACTTGATGAGCTGGAATGAATGAGAAAGAGGGGCTCCCCTTATCTGAGGAATAGGGGGGGACGAGAGAGAGGGAGGGAGGTGGAGCTGAGAGGAGAGGAGGGGTGGTGGCTATGACTAGGATGCAAAGTGAATAAATAAATAAATTTTAAAAATGAAATAGAGAAAAAGAAAGTCATTTATTTGACTGTGTATAAGAGGACCTCTTTCTCTGGGTGTTGGTCTACCCCTTATTTCAGTTAGTATGCAGCATTTGCTTACTACCTTGTTCTGGTTAGCGTGCATGTCTGATTCCTGGTACCTCGCTGAATTTGTTGTTTTAGATTTGTGATTTGGAGCAGTTTGGGAAATCTTAGAAAGTGTGGTGTGGATGGAGATGGAATATCAGCAGAGGTGGCTTTGACCCCTGCCATTTCCAGTCTCTCTATCCTTCCTTCTTATAGATCAGATGTAAGCTCTCGGCGTCTGCTCCAGCGTCTCGCCTACCTGCCTGCCGCCATGTTTGTTCCCTGCCATGATGGTCATGAGCTCACCCTCTGAAGTTGTAAGTCCCAGCAACCTCTTTCTTCTATAAGTTCTCTTTATGATGTTTCCACAACAATAAAGAAGTTACCGAGAGAGTAGTTGTGCCGGGAGTGGAGTATTGATGTAACAGACCTGACAATGCTGTTTGTTGGAAGAATGCGGAAGGTTTTGCAGATTTGAAGTAGGAAGTCAGCTGAATGCTCCAGGCAAGGATTGACAGACAGTCCTGGAGGACTGACAGACAGCCCTGGTAGAACCTCGGAACACAACAGCGACCACACCGATGTGGACTGTGGAAGAGATTTCAGAGAGAGTAATAATAACCAATAAGCTGGCGACAAACCATTCTTGTGATATTTCAGCAAAGGATGTGGCTACTTTCTTTCTTTCTTTCTTTCTTTCTTTCTAAAAAGTCTACTTGAGCCTAAGTTGAAAGGTTTAGTACTAATTTCATCAACAGAGGGGAGATTTCAATGCAGCCTAATAATGTTGACTCTAAGATTCCATCGGTGAAAATGAAATGCCCAGGGAAATTTCTGCGTCTAAAACCAACCACAAAAGAATGCTGATACAAATGTGATTCAAGGAAGGGGGTCAGGCTTCGTCCCAAGCAGGCCAATATGCCTGGACTTGGCAGCACTGGACATGTGACTCTGGCTTTAGAGTCATGAAAGATGCAGCAACAAAGGACTTGTATGGTTAACAACAGGCTCTGAGACCACGCATGTGGAAGGGGAGTCCCAGAATGGAGGCCCTGAGAGGCCTTCGCATAAATCTGTGAAGGGGAATCCTGGATTGTGTTGGAGACCCCAGGACGTTGGAGACTCCAGAGCTGTGTGATGTCATCCGATGAGAACCACACGCAGGAAGTGGACCCAGCTCAACAGAGAGGAGTGCTTTGCCGTCAGGAAAGCTAGAAGGGCAGAGCTATCGAAGTCCTTTGAGATCAGACACGGGTTTATAAGTTTTGGAGTTTTCCCTGCCAAGAGCCAATCTGTTAAAGGAGTTCAGTAGACACGTGAGCTTTCTGGAAGGGATCTGGTATTTTGCAAGGTTTGCGCAGTGATCCAACCCGGAATTGCTTCCAGTGTCTGACACTCCTCCCTTCACATCTCTCAAAACTCTGGCTTTGTGCGAACCCTCACTTCGGGCATTTACCCACTGTGACTGGACAAACTTTCTATGGAAGTTTTATGAAGATGCACTGCTGTTCAGATGAACTGATGATTTCATTATTCCTAATAATAGCTTTATAGAATTTCTGACTCAATTCAAACTATTTTTAGAAGTAAAAGATAAACAGTTGGTAGAAAATTTATGGCTGCAATAAATGCTTGTGTGGACCTCCAGATGCCTCATGAGGAGACAGGCTTGAGACAGATTTGTGGCTCCAGATAGAGATGGCACCATGAATCCTTGTATGTACCTTAAGTATATACAAGTTGGTTTAACCTTCCCATGAACCCAAAATATAATGTGCCTACCAAGAAATTTCTAAATTAAGTATAAAATTTAATGTTGAAATTACAAACTATTTCATTGTAGTTCCCTATACTTTGTCAGCTTATGGCATATAATACTCTCATTCAAAATGTACTTTGTATGTGGGAATGAGAGACAGATGAAACTATTACCCTGAATTCACTATAAACTAAGAAAATGTGAAGGAGAGATAAACATATTTTTGTTTAGATCACAAGTGGGAGATGAGAAAAAGACTTGTGAGAGAGCAGGTGATGTTTATCCCCTTAGAAGTTGAACCACCGTGTGGAGGAGATTGGTTGTTAAACAGCTGAAAAACATCATTGAACAAATTCTGGAAGAGATAGAAATGTGAGCCAAAAACGGGAAGTGGGGCCTATGGAGACTTGGGATAGTTTTGGCTGTTTATTGCTCCACTTCGAGATGCTCCTAGAGAGAACCACTCGAGGGAAGGCTTCAGGGCTCCGGGCTCCAGCTGAGGTTCCGGGTTCTGGTTGCTCCAGGTTCCAGCAGAAGAAATCCTGCTGATTATGCCAGGAGAATCGTTCCATGGAACTGATATCCTTATGGTTTCATTATTGTATTCTTTGATCCTCTTTTCCTATTGTTTAGGTTAGTTGGGTTATAAGTGAGGTACTCTCGGTTAATAAGTTCATAATAAAATATATTGCTAAGAAAATTGAGCCTACAAAAATGTGTAGCCAGGTCAGTCCTAATTGAAAAGATATAGATTCTTGTAACTTCTTGGCCCCTGTTAACCCTTGGGCATTTGTCAACTTTTGCCATTCTGAACTCATGTAATGGATACACAGATAAGAAATGTTTAGTTTTAATGAAAAAACACATAAAACGTATTTTAGAATTATCTGGATTTTTTATTAATTGCCTTTTTGACTATGAGGTAATTCTTCATTTCTTTCTTTCTTTTTCTTTTTTTATAATTTACTCAAGCTATGTCCTGATTGTTTTCCTCTTGAGGTAATTCTTTTTCTGAGAAATAGAAAAGCTATGACTAGATAGTAAATGGAGTTAAAGTTGAAGTTTTTACTTCATCTACCCTTTCCTCTTGAGTGTGTGTGTTTGTGTGTGTGTGTGTGTGTGTGTGTGTGTGTGTGTGTGTGCTATTTTCTCTCACACATTTCTTATTTCCCTGTAGATTCACAAATAAGCCAACAGTCTCAGGCTCCACCACCAGAAGGCACACTTTAGCCTACCAGAGATCTCTGCAAAGCAGCCTATCTACAGATCCAAAGAGCCTGCTTTTACAACCTCTTGGAGTTCTCGGCCAGAAGCTGCTTTTATAGCTCTGGTCACAGGAAGATAGTGGTCAGTTTAAAATTTCCTCATTAGCAGCATGGCAACCAGTCTCAACTCGCTAGAGAAGAAATCCTGGGCTCCCTCCCCTGTTCCTTTTTCTTTCAGTCCTCTGTTGTGATCAGCTGCCTGAGCCATCAGCTTGGTGACCCAAGAGATAAAGCTAACCCTGAGACATAAAGCAAGCATAGGAGTTTACATCCCACCCCAGGCTCTCCCCTGGCTGAACCAAAGCTGAGGACTTCGGCATTTCCCAGCTGGCTTTTTGTCTTGCTTTGGTCCAGTATTTCCTCACTATGCCTCTTTCTTATCTTTTGGAATAGCAATATATATTCATGGCCATAGTATGCTGGAAGTTTACATGTGTTTATATTTAAGAGATTATCTTGAATCCCTGAAGAGACTTTGGACTTTTAAGCTCTGTTGAGACCATGAAAGACTATGGGAGACTTTTGAAGTATGAATCAATGAAATTTGCATTAGAGCATGGCTCCAAGCTTACGGGGGACTAGGAGTTTGAATGTGGTTGTTTGAATGAGAGTGCCCCCCCAAATAGGCTCATATATTTGAATGCTTGGTCCCCAGTTTGTGGAGCCATTTTGTAAGGATTAGGAAGTGCGGCCTTGTAGAAGAAGGTATATCACTGGAGATGGGCTATGAGGTTTAAAAAGCCCACACCATTCCCAGATAGCTTTTTCTCCGTCTCCTTGTGGCTTAGATATAAACTCTCAGCTACTTTTCCAGAAGCATGGCTGCCTGTTTGCTACTATATGCTCCCTACCGTGTCGATCATGGACTCAAATACACAGAAACTTCAATCACAATAAACTCTCTCTTCTATAAGTAGCCTCGGCTATAAGCATCTCTTCACAGCAATAGCGAAGCAACTAAGACAGACCTCTACTCACTGAGCAATCTGACCGGCTCCCCATGTACACTTCCAGTGTGCTGTTGAATGCTTTGGTACCACCTTGCTGAGAACCTTCACCCCCAATGTCATTGGCATTATGGCTATATAGTTTTCATTCCCAAGGTGTCTTTGGCTCTGTTGTCAGAATAACACTAGCACATTAGAATAAGTTTTGAAGTGTTCTCTTTCCCTTTTTCCTTTTGGGAACAATTCAAGTGTTATTTTGCGCTGGTTTTCCTTCCTTTACGTCTTCTGAATCATTTGCCAGTGAGACTCTTTGAATCTATTCATAGATTCAATCTTCTTGTTCTATTTGCAGTTTGTCACAAATCCATCATGGTAAGATTTGTGTTTCTTGGAATATTCAATTTGTTGGCACACAGTTATTTACAGAATTCTTTTATAATACAATTTGTCTTTTACAAACTAATTACAATGTTCCGTGCCTTTGTCTAGTTTTATTTTCTGCATTAACGCTTCTCTTTTATGTTTTAATAATATGAAGAAGCAAATCGTCATCCTATTTTCTCCAACATATATTTAATTGTATTTTATGAGTTAGGATGGATGTTTTGCCTAAGTGTATGTCTGTGCACCATTTGGGGACTTGGTGCCTGTAGAAGCCAGAAAAGAATCAGATCCCTGGAAGTTAAGTTACAGCCCTTGTGAGCTGACATGTGCGTCCTACAAATAGATCCCTGGTCCTCTGGAAGAGCAGACAGTGTTCTTACACACTGAGCCCTTTCCCTACCTACACCTCTTGGCTTTTTAAAAAAAAAAATGCTTATTCTTTTCTGTACTTCACTGATTTGTGGTCTTGTCTTTTTAATTGCATTCTTCCTTCTAAGTGTAAGATCAATTTGTTCTTTTCTGAATCACTTGGGCTGGTGTTCTTGGGCCTGTCTTGTAATGTTCATTGGAATATATTTTCCTCAGCACTGCCTTGTCTGCATAGAAAGACAAAAAGTAAGTTTTAATAAAATGTGAAGGGTTGAAATTATATAAAATATCATTTCTTACATTATCAGACAAGACTAAAAAGAAAGGTCAGAAAAAGAACAGGAAATTGCATAGATATGTGAGTCTTAATCACAAATTGAGGTGAATCACAGAAAAGAGCATAGCATACCCCACAGGCGTGCAAATTAAGACACAATGTTTCAAAGCACTTGGGGTTCACACACTTCCACCCTTCACACCTCACGGTCACCCTTCCAACCCCTCACATTACCCCCACTCTCTCTAAATTTCATTACTGCTCTTTAATTATTATTGATATATATGTATATAGTAATACAATATGTTGGGTCCCTTTAATATTGTGTGTGTGTGTGTGTGTGTGTGTGTGTGTGTGTGTGTGTGTGTGTTTGCATCTGTGTGTTTAAGGCTGACCACTTGGTAACGAATAACATATCCTGGGACTTGAATTGGAGAAAACTTACCCTCCTTATCTTAGCGCCATTAATTTTCCAGAGTTCTTTATTTGTGGACAGAGTCCACTCAGTGCTGTTGGTATGCTCATAGGTATATGATCATCCACTGGAGAGGGTTAATCCTTTCAGGGACACCCCTGTCACACTCCATATGGTTTTAGGGAGTGACCTGCCTGGAGCATCAAGGAAATGAAGAAAGGATAGAGTCACAGATAGATGTACAAAAAGGCTGGGATAGGGTGAACATGTGCTCTGATGGACACACAAGAACAGGGACCCAAAAAAAAAAAAAAAAAAAAGAACAGGGACCCAGAAAGTTATTTATATACATTTGAATGGAGAATTCAGGTTTATTGTATATGTATAGAGCTGAATGTGGAGGCAAGTTTACCTGATCTCACTATAGGGTAACAGTCCCAGGCAGTAAACATCTGGAAGGAGGGAGCTGTGGTTGACAGGTTCTACATACACACGTCAATCCTTTCTAAATACCTGGGGAAGGCTTTGCCATTCCCGTGGGTCTTATCTACAAGACAGATTTACTCAGGGCTCCCTCCACTCCCTCCACATGGCCTGTAACATTTGGGTATTGATGAGTAACATTTGGGTATCGATGACAACTCACTTGCCAGAAACTCCACTAGAGGCAATTCATTTCTCCTAGACTGTGGTATCCAGTAGAGGTAATATTTTTAAGTTTATCTGTTTTCTATGCAATGTAATGTATTTATGCAAGAAAGGGCAGTGCATCAGTAAAATGAAAGAGAAATGAGAGGCCATTTTATCCTGACTCATTGTTTTGAATATTGAGTCATGGTTCTTTGAACAAACAGGTATCTAATCGCAACCATCTGTTCTCCATGAAATGGTCACTTAATTCATCGCTTCTCATCATGTTATCAGTCCGTATTGACTATTAGAAATATCATCAAAGTTCTTATAATTATAGAGTAATGGATAAAAATCACAAAAGTCCTTTGACCTCAGAAGAAGGCAGTAGCCACAATTATCAACTTTCAGCCTTCACTGGCCCCTCTGTGTGCAGGTAACCAAGGCTTCACAATCTAAACTCTATGCAGTGACTTCCTGTTATGTGAATCACTCAGAAGTCCTGAGGCAAAGCTCTACCCCAGAGAGTAGCATCCAGACCTAGTTACTTATCAACACTGATCTGCAGGGATGCTAGTGATTCAGATGATCAAGAGGCTAGAGGGCAGAAAAGACTTTATTATTAGGAAGCATAGAAAAGGGGCCTTGGAAACTGGGTGTAAATTGAGGATCTCCACAGGAAGATGTGAGCATTTCAGTGCTTGAGACGCCAGGGTAGAAAACAAGAGAGTCTGGCAGCTGCAGGTCTTCTGAACTTGGCTTCCACCTGCAACACAAGTGGGCTGTCTTCCTCTCCCAGGCTAGCAGCAGCCTCCAGACTGCTGGCTACTGCCACAGCTGCTACCACTGCTGCCACCACAGCAGCCACCGCTACCACCACTGCTGCCACAGCAGCCACTGCTGCCACCACTGCTACAGCGTCCAGAGCTGTGATGATGGTGATGGAGAGATCTGTGGGGCCTGTGGTGGCTCAGGCAGCAGCCACCACCCCCAGAGCTGCAGCAGCCCCCAGAGCTGGAGTCACAGCAGCCCCCAGAACCCAGGCTACAGCAGGAAGACACAGGGGGGCACTTAGGGGGACACTTAGGAGGGCACTTTGGAGGGCACTTTGGGGCCTGGCACTTGGGAGTGCACTTGGGAGGGGGCTGGCACTGCTGCTGGTTCTGCTGGCAGGACATCTCAGCCTTCAAGTGTTCAGGAGCTGCAGGAAAGTCACATATATTTCAGTCATCAGACACTTGGCCTATTCTGGCCCCCAGAAGAATCATTGATAATTATAAAAACACCATATATAGTTATTTCATTTGTAATATACACTTACTCTAATAACTTCGTGTTCATTATGTCTTTAGAACCCCAGAAATCCGTGCAGGTAAGATACTAATTGTCACCTTGTCTCCCTCTGCACTGAATAAATATCTAATGACGCTGTAAAATATCGGCTAGTCTTAGTCCTTATACACGTGCTAGTATATGGATTATTCCAGAGAAAAAATAGTTGTAAAAGGAAAGACTAATCACTACTTAAAGGTAATTTCAGTTTAAGATCAGTATATCAAGGATCTTTGACATTAGTGATGGGGGAATGAGTGCAGACACTTAAAGAAAAATGTGTAAACCCTGCTAAGAGCTGGCATGAGGACACTAGTCCTTTTGTGAGGCCAGATTTCAGATATATCCAAATCGCCACACACTCAGGCTAAGGGTGACAAGAGAGCCTTCCCAGTCTCCTCTCTAGCTCTAGTCTGGCAACACCTCTGGTAAAGTCTCTGCTCTTCCCTCCAGTGCACACTTACCAGGATGATGGGCAGCACAAGTTCCTTGTGTGTCTCAGGCTGTGAGTGGATGGGAGCGCCTTGTCGCTCAGTCCTTTTATTCAGATCCTGGGCTCTACCCCAGCCTGTGCGACAGGGGCTGGATGTGGCAGGCCCTCCCTCCTGACACCCACAGGGTCATGTGACTGATAATGAGTAGGCGTTCCACAGCAGCTATCCCGCAGGAGGCCCAGCAATGTGTCGTATCTTAGAGCATGGTTTAGGCATGGAGGGAGGAAGTAGATTCCTGGATCCTTAGACCTCACATACCTTCAGGTGTCTAACTTAGGAACCAGTGGTTTCCCTTTCTTTTTCCTCCCTGTTGCTTCTTAATGTAACATGTGCAGTTTTAGAGCAAGTTGACCTAGTAAAACCTTGAAGTTTCTTCCAGATCTGCTTCCATTTATGAACTTTCCCATTATATCTATATCGATATCTATCTATATATATATCATCTATGTGTGTATATATGTATAGTTTAGACACCTACAGAAATAAAACTGTGTATGATGGCTCCAAAACAGCCCCCAAAATATGTTGAGGTATGGTTTTCAAAGTCTACACAAGCTGCGTCATTTCCCATTTCAACTATTACAGTGGAATATTTTTCTTTTTTTATTGGATAATTACATGGGTATACATTAAAAATTATTCATTCACTTTGGAGAATATTTATAACAATTTTATGAATATAAATGAAACATCAAGTGATCATGTAGACTGTTTAAAAAAGACACATTTGCAAACTGTTAATTAGAGGGTGAGGATACTGCCCTTTAGTCAGAGCAACTAAGAGATGTCTCAGCAGTATAGAATATATACTGGCTTTGTAGAGCATCTGAGTTTGGTTCCTAGCACCTAAGTTGGGCATCTCACAACCACCTGTTACCACATGAAATCTTTTTACCTCCAAAGGCACATGCACTCAAGTACACATCCACACAAAGAGACACACAGACACACAGAAACAAAGACACACAGGGAAAGGGAAAGATACACACAGGCACACACACAAGCACAAACACACACACACACATACACAAACACACACACAGATGTAAACACAGACATTATAAACATTACAGACACACAGACACATACACATATGCACACACATTAAATATATCTTTAAAAACAGCCATTGGAAGAAAATGAAAAGGTTCAATGATTAACATATATGAAAATGTCCCAAGGAAAGTTAATAGTTGGCAAAATGAATATGCATTAATAATGAAAAAAAAAGCAGTGGTAATTACCAGAGTGAGTACACATCCTTTTTTTTTTTTTTTTTTTTTTTTTTTTTTTTAATCTCTTTCTTTAAATTTGTCTCAGTACATATTTTATCTTGGATATTTTATGAATTTACGTTGTTATCTTCATTTAGAAATATGCTACTCCTGTCTTTATTGTTTCAAAATTGCTAGATATTCTGTGGGAGCCAGGACATCTCTTGTGGAAACTGGGTGTTATTATTTTTAAGGTCAGATGTCACAGTAGTGAGAAGAAAATAAGAGAAAGGGTTCACTGGTGTAGAGGAAATGACGTTGTTCACCTGTGAGATGTAGAAAAGCAGAGCACACACTGTGGGTTATTGCCGGGCTTCTCCTGCATGTGAGACAAAAGGGCTAAGGAGCCAGTTCCCTGACTGAAGGAACGCAGACTATACAAAGAGGAGCAGCTCAGCAGTATTCCAGATGAATATGTCTCTGTGGCCACTAGAACTCTGTTCCCTCTGTGTGCTTCTGATTTTCATGCATACTCCACATGTCTACAGGCTATATATGAACATATTACTTTGAACTTCTTTTTCTTTTCAGAATTTAGCACTCCCAATTATAACTATCACAACTCATTAGCAAAACCTTTTCCAGGGCTGTGCGTCACTTAACAGGTGCAAAGGCCCTTATGGCGTCAGCCTTTTGTGACCCTGAAGCATTTCCCACCTGACCCCAAATTTGTTCTCAGGTGAATGATGTTATGTTATGTTCTTCAGTTTCCCCTAACATATATGTTAACAACCTTTACCTGGCATGATAATGCAGCTTGGTTCCACCTTTGTGTTCTTCCATTTAATCCATGTTTAATGTAGTCGTGATGAATTACTTAACCTTTCTGAGGGTTTATGGTTTTGCTTATCGTCAGTAATTGGACACATTCATTCTGTAGATTCTGGTGATGTCTAAGCCTCTAACTAGCATCTTCATTGATGTGTAAGCTTAGGAACAGATGCTCCTAAAGACTTGGGTCACCACAAAGGAACCTAACTGCTGAGGCACATGACATTGGGAAACACTTCACTGTCTCATCTGGTTTGACTTTATTACTCAGGCTGTTCCAAAAGGCTGAGCAACTGGGAGAGGGCAGGAACTAATCCCTGATTTCCCCAATGCAGTTATGCTTGGCTCACCTTGGGACTTCTAGGATGATGTGGCTGAGATGCCAGCTAGTCTACTTTTCTGTCTTTATGGAAGACAACACCCAGGTCTTCTTCTGGCCTGCCTGAGCATAGGTCTGTGTGAGTAGCAGGCTAGCTGGAAGGAGGTTAGAATCAAGCCTTGAATGTCAGCTGTGGAGACCTGGGCTTCAAGCCAATGTGAATATCATGGCTAGTAAAGGGTTGACTTTTTGAGGGCTTCAGTTATCAGGTGCTTTTCTCTGATAAAGACAATTTTTCCATCTCTGAATATAAGAGAACCCTGAAAATGAATACAAGTAATTTTTTCAAGTTCATTTCTCTGCACTCTAGACACAGAATCAAAAAAAAAATGTAATGCTATTTGAGAGACATTTTTGTTTTCAGTTTTTTATTGAAAATATTTTTATACGATGTATTCTGAACATGGTTCCTCTTCCTTCACATCCTTCCAGATGCTACACATCTCTTCATATTTGTTCTTTCTCTTTTGAGCGCAAACAAGCCAAAAATAAGTGTGTGGAAAAACCCACCAAGCCTAAATAAAACAAAACGAACAAACAAAAGGAGGAAAACACTAGAAACATGCATGCACAGAGCTATCCACACACAACTTCATATAAAACCCATAAACTACAAAATTACAAATCATAATATATAATCAAAAAACCCATTAAGACAAAAAAAAAGTTAAAGTAAAGCATTATGAGACAAAAAAAAAAAAAAAACAAAACAAAACAAAAAACAAACAAAAAAAAACAAGCCTCCAAAATGCCTTTGAGTTCCTAATGAAGTCTGGCTGGATACATAACCCACACTTAAGGCCAAGCTGCATGCTTAGTAGTGGATAAAAACACAACCTCCCCCACCCCACGGACGGTCGTAATGAGTCCATGGGATCTTCCAACAGTTAGCTTCTTTCTTCCCCCCCTTCCTGAAAGACAGCATTGTCCGTTTGAACCTCAGTAAGCCTTTCTTTCCACCCATGGAGTGTTCTCAATCAGCAGCATCTCTGCAGCCTTGCTTACAGGATCTGTGCACATCTCAGTACAGAAAACCACGTGGCGTGAACCTGTGCAGCCTAGCATTTGCTGCCACCATTTCTGTGGGTTCATATGTGCTCCACTCCTGTTGAGTCTGAAATGTCCGCTCCTTCTGTGTCCTTCACCCCCACCAACTCATACAATCTTTCCATCTCCCATTCTTCATAGCTCTTTGGGGCTTAAGGGGAAGAGTTTGATTAAGATATTCCATTTAGGACTTAGTTCTGAAATGACTTGTTCTCAGCACATTGTCCAGTTTTGGACCTCTGTAATATTGTTCATTTCTTGCATGAGGAATCTTCTCCGAGGCTAGCTAAGTAAGACTCTATAGGAGTCAGTTAGTTGCAGTGATCCATTAGTAACGCAGTAGTATTTGATTTTCCCTCTGTCTATGAGCTATCTAGTCTCAGGCTCTTAGCCAACAAATCGCAGTCATGCAGGTCTTAAATCCAATCAGTTAGTCCTGGGTTGTTTCCACAACTTTTGTGCCATTAGCACACCAGTGTTTTTCCTACCAATCTATGATTATGGGAGGGTACAAGTAAGAGTGCTGGGGGTAGGACAGTGAGCCTAGGGTTCATTTGAGGTGACACGTGAAATCGACTTGAGGAGATGCTTCTTAAAATCTATTCATACATAATAGAAATATAAATAAAATCACAAAATAATGGAGAATAAAGAGCCCCAAGAAGACATCTCAAGCTATCAGTGACATGATCACAAGCAAATCACTGTTGTAGGTTGGAGCATATGTAACTGACTGGTGCTCACCTTTCCCCTCTCTAGCTCGCAGATTGCCTTCCAGCACCAAGCACACTGGCCAGTAGGTGAAGGCTTCAGTCAGGCACTACCGTGGCAATGGTAGAATTAATGTCATAAAAATGACAATGTTAGCAAAGGCTTTTTACTAAGTCAAAGCAACACCAATCAAAGTCTCTCATTTTCATAGAAATAGATTTTTTTAAAGTATCCTAAAATTTGTAAAGAACTACAGAAGACCCACATATAGCCAAAAAATAAAAAATTCTGAGCAAAAAGAACAGTCCTGGGTCAATTATCGTTCCAAATCTTCAGATAATATTGCAGAATCATAGTAATAAAAATGTATATTGGAAGAGAAACATAGAACAATGGAATAAAATGGAAAATCCAAACATGAGTACACATGACTTCAGCAAATTACAATGTGAGAAAGATGCGTCAGACATAACCTGAAGGAAAGAAATCACCTTCCAGAAATGGTGCTTGGAAAACGGAAGACCCACATCCAAACCAACAAGCAACGGAGTATATGAGTGGACACAGGGACACAGAGGCCGTAATCACCTCTCCTGGTGCCAAAAAGAAGAGTGAATCATCATTTACGATCAAGGCCCTAGTGAAGGGAGGAGTAGAGAGGATGCATCAGACATTACGTAGAGCTAAAGAAAAACTGTCTCATCTAATACTGAGAACAAGGCGAGTGTATGTACTTTCTCAACTCTTAAATCTTTAGTTAGATGCCCAACAGAGAAATGCATAAAAGGTATTCAAGCAGGAAAAAAGAAGAAGAAAATTACCTGTATTTGCAAACAGTGTTAGCCTACCGGAAGCACCCTAAAATGATGCTAGAAAATATCAGACATGGCCGGGCAGTGGTGGCGCACGCCTTTAATCCCAGCACTTGGGAGGCAGAGGCAGGCAGATCTCTGTGAGTTCGAGGCCAGCCTGGTCTGCAAAGTGAGTCCAGGACAGCCGAGGCTACATAGAGAAACCCTGTCTCGAAAGACAAAAAAAAAAAAAAAGATATAATGTTTTACAAAGTCAAATTCAGTAGGCCCTCTGTAAGTGAAAACTGAATATAATAGCAAAGGACGCTGGAAACATCCCCACTGATGGTAGCATTTTTAAAAGGGGAAACTGGAAATAAACAAGGTCAAGGAGATAAAAAGAGTTCTACAATGAAAGTTTATAAAACTGAAGGAAGACACTGAAGAAAACGAAAAGATGGGAAGTCCTCCTATTTTCACACACTAATAGAATTTATATTTCAAAAATAATTGTATTACGGAAAAGTAATCTTCAAATTCAATTTGATCCTAATAAAATATAACACAATAGGAAATTTTTGTTTAAATAGAAAATGCAATCATAAAATATGTGCTATTTAAAATATTCCACACCAACAAAGAAATCAAACACAGAAATGCCAAAAGTACCACAATACCTAATTTCAAGTTATATTTCTTAACAAACTTGTCGTATTAAGCAGCATAAACTGCTGAATACTACCAGGAAATAGATGTGTGCCCCAACAAAGTAGACCCCAGAACCAAGAGATAAACCTACACAGATACACAGGCTTGTAATCTTGAAGAAACCAGTGCCTGTTAGTAAGTGGTGATGAGGACCCTGGATATCCTTATACCCTACACAAAATCACCTCAAATGAGTCAAATCAGTGGGGAAAAGATAAGGACACAATAAAATATAACTGAAAACCAATTTATGTAATTCAATTTATAGAAATAGGCAAGAACATTCTAAAATAAAAGCTCTGTATTCTCATTAAAAAGAATTTTTAATATTGATGTGAACTTGAAAAATGTATTCTCAGCAAAGGTAAGAGACAGCTTACAGATTGAAAAAAAATGTCAATAGCTATACATTTGACGGAGAATTAATAACCAGTCTGCACAAGGAAGTAAAATAGTATGAAAAACATGCAATCAATAAAAAGGGAAAATGAAATGAACAGCCAATACTCAAATGTGAAATACACACACACACACTGATTTTAGACATCAGGAACACAGAAAAGAAACTGATATCCAGATCACAGCTCATGGCAGCCATCATGGCCACTAACGCGAGGAGCAAATGCTGGGGAGGATATTGCAAAAGAGGAATCTCAAAACAAAAACTAGAATTACCTTAGGATCCAGCCACACCAGTTCAGGTACACAAGCAAAGCCGCCAAGTCAGCAAAGCACATAGTCACCTACAGGCTGATATGTATTATCGCATTATTGATAACAGCGCCATATAGAAACACACGTGTGGACAAAGAAAACGTACAAAGGAATTGTATTCAGCCCTAAAAAATAGTTTAGTAGTTTGCAGGCTTAAGATTGGACTGAGAGATCATATTGAGTTAAACACACCACACACTGAAAGACAAGTATTGCACATTTTTCTCTCATAGGTAGATGAAATGCATGTGTGTATGCAAACAGGTATAATATGATTTATATATTTCTAAAATGAAATCACCTATCAGTTCAGTGGTGCTTTCTACCTCATCTAATATGGATTTTATTGACATGTCCTTCACATTTTAATTTACATATTTTATTGAAGTTATGCTGTTTTCTTGAGTTGTTCACAGAGCAAGTGATGCACTCTCAACAGTGTTCACAGTGTGTACAAAGCTCTTTGCGGGGAAACAACTCTAAATATTTTCCAGGAATAATTTAAACTTACATGTGAATCGATGAATTTTATTGTGCTTAAATTACAAATAGCAATGTGAATAAATGTGACCAGGATGTTTTCACTCACAGTTACCAGTGTGTATGTAAATTTGCCAATGGGGGTTGACTGGGTGAATAAGTGCACGTTAGGGACCATTCATGTGGAAAGGACAGTAGAAAAATAATGGAAAAGTCCTTCTGACACTAATGACAGAGGACAGAGTTAGACACCTGAGAAAACCAGAAGATCAAAGACAAACGTGTCTTAGTGCCTACTACAGTGACTTCTTTCACAACAAATCACAGAAGCAGGGAACAAGCATATACAGAGAATTCCAAGTCCTTCACTCTCCATCAACAGAGTCCTTTGTCACCTCTACAGCCACCACTAACATGGGGAAAGGAATGAGGCCATTGCCAAGGGTCAGCTGTACAGATGTTCCCACCTTTATCCTTCACACACACACACACACACACACACAATATATATATGTGCAGTATTTACCTATCTAACTCAATTATAATACAAGGTTTACTTCCAATACTTTGAAAGTGCTGTTGCAGGCTGTTCAGGATAAGTAAATTATACAAGTTAGTTGTTAGTTGATCAAGTCATGGTCATATCAATTACTAGTCTATTTTTTTTATCACAAGAATATGCATCCTAGGTGTAACAGATAGACATGATTCTATTGAAAGATAAGGTAAAATAGTTAGATAAGGTCTTCAAAAACCTCAGAGACATGCAGAATATGGCATTTAAAGATGTTCTTATTATTTTAAAGATTCATTGACAATGAGACAGGTTGCCTCCTGGCAGCACCCAGCTTACCTCAGAGGATGATGAGCTTCAGAGAACCTCCTTATGGAGACGGCTTCAAAACTGGCAAACAAGCTCTGGAGAAAATGTCCTCATTCCTGCCACAGACAGAATTCTGCCTTAAAAAAGGGCAAGCTTGGATGCAGTCAGAGTCGACAGCCAAACTCTGCCAAGGCAGGGTAAGAAAGTCCTCAATAGTTCTTGCCTCACAAATATGTCTGTGATATATTGGGCCAGAAGGCTGAAGATGCTGCTCCAATGTTATAGAGAGTTTTGGGTGACTGCAAAGGCAGCAAACCATCTCTGTCATCTTTTCATGTGAGAAGCTGCTAACCTGCACTTCCTGTATACTCAGGTAATCAATTTTATTCCTTCTCAAGTCTCTGGTGGGGTTCAAGACCAGGTAATTTAGTTTTACAATGAAGCTTAGTTGTTTAGGGGCTGAGATGTTTTTAGGTCTAGATAGATGTTTTAAGTTGATAATGACGAGATGTGATGGAGATTGACTTACATTCAGAATTTTGGTGCACCATGAAGAAAAAGATGTTTTCTTCAAGGCTGCCAAATACACATAGCTAAAGCACTCACTAAGAATGTAATATTTATATACTTCCTGATTGTTCCATGGTTCTTCTTGCTGTAGGTAGTTTATTGTATATATGTATAATAATATAAATGTATATGTAAAATTTTTTAAATATTAAAAAAAAAAGAAGTTCCCACCCTATAACACTTCAGGTACAGCACCAAATGACTTGAGAGAAACTATGTAAATTACTGCACGTGTAGATCCCAACTTTCTTCCCAAGAGAACAAAAACAAAAAATATGACATGTAAAGAGAAGTGGCTGACTGGTGTGCTGACTGGTGTGCTGACTGGTGTGCTGACTGGTGTGCTGACTGGTGTGTTGACTGGCGTGTTGACTGGTGTGCTGACTGGTGTGCTGACTGGTGTGTTGACTGGTGTGTTGACTGGTGTGCTGACTGGTGTGTTGACTGGTGTGCTGACTGGTGTGCTGACTGGTGTGTTGACTGGTGTGCTGACTGGTGTGTTGACTGGCTGTAGTTGATGTGCATGTTGAAGCCACCTTCCTTCTAATGGGTGTCTAATAGTGAACATTTACCTCCAACACCCTGGACACTGGGTGTTCCCCAGTTCTTATAAAATGTGAGGAGTGATTGCCAATTCTAAGTTCTCACATCAACTTCACTGTTAAAAACATGATTTAAGTTCTCACAGATGCAGTGGAGCACTTGGTATGAAGTCCTAGGAAGCACACACATGTCTGAAAGAGGACATGAGGTCTGAGTGCCACTCTCTACGCAGGGAGGGATGACTAAGGGATCAGGATAAGGATGATGATGAGAGGAGAACAAAACAAGAGTCTTGTCTGCAGTGCTTGTCAGGGCTTTTTTTATTTGTGAAAAAGACAAAGAGGCAGAGTCTTCTGAGCAGACAGCAGAACATTTCCCATGATATTCCATCATTTCAGAGGGAGGGCAGGGCGGGAAGCAGGGGAGACAGAGCACCACACATGGATGAGTCTTCTGAGCATGTGTTCCTCCTGCACCGCTTGTCTGCTGTCTTCCTCAGCCAGGTCAGCAGCAGTCCCCAGACTGCTGGCTATTGCCACAGCAGCCACTGCTGCCACCACTGCTGCCACAGCAGCCACTGCTGCCACTGCTACTGCCACAGCAGCCACTGCTGCCACTACTGCTGCCACAGCAGCCACTGCTGCCACCACTGCTGCAGCACCCAGAGCTGTGACGATGGCGACGCAGAGATCTGCGAGGCCTGTGGTGGCTCAGGCAGCAGCCACCACCTCCAGAGCTGCAGGATCCCCCAGAGCTGGAGCCACAGCAGCCCCCAGAGCTGGAACCACAGCAGCCCCCAGAACCCAGGCTACAGCAGGAAGACACAGGGGGACACTTAGGGGGACACTTAGGAGGGCACTTTGGAGGGCATTTTGGGGTTTGGCACTTGGGAGGGCACTTGGGGGTGCACTTGGGAGGGGGCTGGCATTGCTGCTGGCTCTGCTGACAGGACATCTCCGCCTGTGGCTGTTCAGTAGCTGTGAGAGAGGCACACACATGTCAGATACATGGGCAGCTAACCCATCCTGGACCCCAGAATGTCACTGCTAATCACAGAAACACCATCTGCAGCCATCTCATTTATGATATATCATATGGTCCCATTCTGTTCCTCACGTTGCTGGAACATCAGAAGCCCACACATGCCCACATACTGCTGGAGTCCAGCGGCACTGCTTGGATATCTAGGGACATTTAGAAAGATCTGCTATTCTTAGTCCTCACACACGTGCCACTGTGTGGATTATTTCACAGAAAAATAATCGTAAAGGAAAAAAAAACTGTTAGTACTTGACTGTGATTTTGGATTAAGGCCAGTATTTCAAAGGACCTTCTATCACACTAAGGGGGTATGATCAGCCCCTGACAGAAAAATGGTCTGTTCAGACCTGCCCTGGGAGCACTAGCCCCTCTTGTGAGGACAGAGTTCAGATGTATACAAATGATCATCTGCTCAGCTAATGGTGGCAATGTCACTGCCATGCTGGTGGTGTCCTATAGACCAGAGAAGGATGTGAGCAGATCCAGGAAGCAGGGCTCTCTTTCCGCCCCAAGCCAAAGTGAGACCCTGTTGCCCTTTCCTGACTCCAGCTCTTCACTGGAAGGGACTGGAAGCATTTCCTTCAGAATCCAACTCTCCTGTAAAGCCTGTCCAGATGCACAGTTCTCTATGCTGGAGTGACCTGGCCTCAGGGATCCCATAGACTGAAAATGCTTTGTTCTCTTCAGGCCAGAACACCCAAAGGTTTCCAGTGATCCTCAGAAGCAAGGCAGTTCGTCCTGTATGTCAAATCTGACATTGCCTCACCTCACACTTCACCATATTCCATGATCTCTCAATATCACTGAAAGGCTGCGATATCCTTACAAGTTTCCTGTGTTGCTCTAGTGTGGTACCCCCCAGTAAAGTCTCTGCTCTTCCCTCCAGTGGACACTTACCAAGCTGATGAGCAGCACAAAATGCTTGGGTATCTCAGGCTGTGAGTGGATGCAAGTGCCCTGTCCCTCTGTCCTTTTATTCAGATCCCTGCTCAGTCCCAGCCAGTGAGACAGTGGCTGAACATGGGACGCCCTGCCTCCTGACACCCACATGGTTTTCTGACTGGTGATGACCTGAGATTCCTCACCAGCCTTCCACTCGAGGCCACGGTATGAGCATCTTCCTTACATCGTGACTTAGGCATGAGAGGAGGAAGAGGATTCCAAGATCCTTAACCCTGCCATGATTACAGAAGATCTGCATTGTAAACCAGCTTTTCCTCCATCTTCCTTTTTTTCTGCTGGTTCTTACTCTGTGCAAATTGTAGCCCACATTGGCGGCGAAGAAAAAACAAAAACAAAATACCTGAAGTGTCTTGCCTGTCTGCTTCCATCCATGCTGTGCCTATGTGGGTACTATTTAGACATCTACAGCATTAAAGCCCCATATGATTGATCTGCATCAGGATCAAGATATGCTGATGTGCTTCTGAAAATCTACTCAGCCTGTGTCATTTCCCATCTAATCTCTTAAAATGAAATATTAATAAGAATGTGTATGTTTATATATGAGAGTGAATGAAGCTTCAAAACACACATAAAAATGTCCCTCAGAAAAGGAGAAGTATGTTTACAACAGACACAGTGCAAACTGCTAAATATGGGTTGTGAACCGTGCTGTTAAAATGGCAATTGAGAGAGGGTTCATCAGGGAAGAATCCTTCCTGCTCTTGTGGAGGACCAGAGGTTAGTTCCTAACACACAAGTGGGGCAACTCACAGCCTTCTGTAAGCTCCACTTCAGGTAATCTAACACTTTCTTCTGGACTGCAAAGTGACTGTCACACGCACAGAAACAAACGTGTGCATGTATATAGACACGGGTGTAGATGAGAAGAGGTGAGGAGAGAATGCTAACTAAATTGTCGAAATCTTTTTCCATAACTGCTGATGGCTCAGGAATTCCCAGGTATTTTTTTTATTCACTTTACATTCCTATTGTATCCCCCTCCATCCTCTCCTTCCAGTCCCACCCCCCCTCCTCTTCTCCTTAGGAAAAGTGAGATCACATCACATACTAACCCACCTCAGCCCATCAAATTGAAAAAAGATATCCTCTTCCCCTCAGGCCTCACAAGGCGGCCCACCTAGGGGAAACTGATGCAGGAGCAGGCAACAGAGTTCCTGTCAGAGACAAGCCCCCCTCCAATCGCTAAGGGGACCCTCATGAAGACCCAGCTGCCCATCAGCTACTTATTTGTCTGGGGCCTAGGTCCAGACCACGCAGGCTCTTTGGTTGGTGGTTCAGAGACTGAACCATGTCTTGCTAAGAACATGATCCACGTATACTTGAGCATAGCGAGCAAACATACAACATGATAGGGAAACACGGGTATTTACACGGGTGGAGAATTGCAAGTGTACAGATCTATACTTCTCTACCTGCTATAATCTATTTTCATCTATCAATCACCTGTCTTCATAAGTGAATAGCATACTATTTCAAATATACATCCAGTATTTATGCATGAGCCAAATTCTAACTCAAGCCTTGCCCCTTAAAGGCCCTTGACTTTTGATTCATTATGCTGCGGCGTCAGACACAATAACAGACCCTAACACTCCCAGTTATAACTGTCATGAAGTCATTACCAAACCCTTGCTCAGGGCTGTGTGTCCCTTAACAGAAGCAAAGGAGGATATCCTTATGACATCTGTGCTACTCCACGTGAAATAATTCCCACCTGCTCTAAATTATTTCATCTTAAGTAAATGATGTACTTTCTGGTTTGTTTGGTTGGTTGGTTGGGTTTTTTAATTTTATTTTATTTTATTTTTTTGGTTATGATTTCAGCAAAAAAGCGGACATGATAATTTGCTTTGCTTTGTTTGCACTGCTTTGTTTTTCTTTTCATCCATCATGTTTAATGTAGCCATGATGAATTCCTTCACCTTTCTTAGGCTTTGCGTTTTTTCTTTTTTTCCTTTTTAAAAGATTTATTGCATATACAGTGGTCTGCTTGCATGTACACCTGCACACCAGAAGAGGGCAGCATATCTCATTATAGATGGTTGTGAGCCACCATGTGGTTGCTGGGAATTGAACTCAGGACCCCTGGAAGAGCAACCAGTGCTCTTAACTGCTGAGCCATGTCTCCAGTCCAACAGCAGTTGAACACATTCAACCTGTAGACAGTGGTGATTTCTAAGACTATCACTAGCATCTTCATGGATGTGTGACTGTAAGAACAGATACGTCTAAAGACTTGCATCACCACAAAGGAAGCCAACCTCTGGGACTCATGACCTTGAGAAATATTTCAGTCTCATGACTTTGACTTTATTCTCCAGCTCACTTTGTTTCAAAAGGCTTAGCAACTGGGAGAGGTCAGGAGCTGATTCCCGATTTCCCCAATGGCAGCTCTGTCTGGCTCACCTTGGAATGTCTAGGATGATGTGGCAGAGATACCAGCTAGTCCGCACTCCTGCCTCTGAGGAAGACAACACCCAGGGCCTCAGCTGACCTGCCTGAGCATAGGTCTGTGTGAGTAGCACGCTGGCTGGAGGGAGACTAGAATCAAGCCTCTGGTGTCAGCTCTGGAGACCCAGGCCTCAACCCAATATCAATATCAGGACTAATAACCTGTTGACATTCTGAAGGTTTCAGCTATCTGGCTTATCTCTTTGATAAAGGCAATCTTTCCATCTCCTAAGATATGAGAAAACACAGAGAACTCTAACCAGAAATAATTCATGTAAAAGTTGTTTTTTTTTTTTCTGTGTACTTCAAAGACAGAATCAAAAAATTGCAATGTTCTGAGGCGATTTTATTTTAGCTTTCAGTTTTTTAGTTTAAAATAAATGCTTCATACAATATTTTCTGAACAAGTTTTCCTCCTCCTTCCAGATACTTTCCACCTTCTCAGCCTGTCAGCTTTACTTATTCTTTCTCTTTTACTTTAGAAAACACACTAAATAAATAAACACATAAATAAATAAATCTTGAAACCAAAACAAAACAAAATGAGCCAACAGAATAAAAAATTTAAAAACACTAGAAACATGCAAACAGCAAGACACCTATATACATCTACAGTCAAAACCCATAAAAACTCAAAGTCACAAATCATAACCTTTAAGTAAAAGATCATTAATGTAAAAATATCAGAATATAGTATGGAGAGACTAAATATCTCCAAAATATCGTTGATTTCCTTTTTGGCCTTTGCATCTTCTGCTAGGCATGCAGCTTGCCCTTAACTGTGATTTCTATATCCAGTGAGACTTCATTAAACAAAACTAAGGTTCCCTTTGATGGAAGTTGCCATTTGGGGATAGGTTCTGAGAGAGCACTGAGGCCTCCTATCTCTTAGGCTCAAAAAGCGCTGACCCACAAACTAAATGACAGTGCTAGTGACAGTGTCCTAAACAGAAGGACTGTGACCAGGTACCAGAAAAACCATGTTATTAGGTAAATGGAAGCCCAAATCCCTGCGTTCCTCAGGAATCTGATAAGGCAAGCTTCTACTTACCAGAGGCCTCACTTGATCTCGTTCAATGGTCTCCTATTTGGTGCAAGGATGTCTAGTCCTGCTCAACCCAAACAGCCCTTATCGTCTCAAACCCACACCCAGGTGAATGCTATAATGAGTCCACCTGATCTGCCACCCGTGTGCTGCTTTCTCCCCTGTCGACCCCTAAGAGAAAGCCTTGGCAGCCTGATCCTCAATGCACCTTTCTCTCTACCCATACAGTGGTCTCACTCAGTGATTTCACTGAGCCCTGACTTAACAGTATTTACTTCAGCTCTCAACACTGGAAATCACTTGGCTTAAAATGCTGGTTCGTGCTGCCACAGTTTCTGAGTTTATATGGGCTTCAGCCGTGTTGACTCTGGAATGGGCTGTTTCTTTTCTGTCTTCCATCCTCACTGGCTGTGAATTTTTTTCTACCTCCTCTTCTGCAGTGATCCCTGGCCACTGAGAGGCGTGGTTTGATACAGCTATCCCAATTAGGAAGGAGTATGCAAAACGCTCGCTCTAAGTACACTGTGCAGTTGTGGGTCTCTGTATTAATTCTCATTAGGAAGTTTCTCTGAAGTAGATTTTTTTGAAGATAGTGATCTTGGGTATAGCACATAATCCAAAGAAGTCATTAGTAATACAGTAGTATTTAATTTTTCCTTTGTCCATGAACAATGCAGTCCAAGGCACTTGGCCAACCAAACAGTGCCATGCATGGGATCTTTTACATGATGTAGGCTGTAAGTCGAGGGACATAGTCCCGGGTTACTTTCACAACACTTGTGTCACTGTTACACCAGAATATATTACAAGCATTGTAGATTGGAGGTGTTTACCTGACTCCCCTGTAGCTCGCACACTAACTTCCTGTACCATGGATAATAGCCATCCCAGTAAACGGTTGCAGCTCGGCCCCAACGAGACTTCTCCACGTCCCATGAGCTCTGAAGATATTGTCTTTGGTAATGCGGCCTCACCATCAGTTTGTCAAAAGGGGACAGATGTTTGTAGCAATCAGTGGTGTTGTAGGTGGGTTTCCATGGAGACACTTAAGCAAACAACAGAATTTCATGTAGCCCATTCCTGTCACTGATAGCTTGAAATGTCTTCTTGGTGTTTTCTCACCCCATTATTTGTGACTTAATTCAGATTTCTTTATATATGTACATATGTGTGTATGTGTGTACGTATGTGTGTGTGTATGTATGTATGTATGTATGTAAGTGCCACTCTCTGTATGCAGGAAAAGATGACTAAGGATCAGGATAAGGATGATGATGAGAGGGGAGCAAATCAAGAGTCTTGTCTGCAGTGCTTGTCAGGGCTTTTTTTTATTTGTGAAAAAGACAAAGAGGCAGAGTCTGCTGATTAGACAGCAGAACATTTCCCATGATATTTCATCATCTTAGAGGCAGGGCAGGGCGGGAAGCAGGGGAGACAGAGCACCACACATGGATGAGTCTTCTGAGCATGTGTTCCTCCTGCACCGCTTGTCTGCTGTCTTCCTCAGCCAGGTCAGCAGCAGTCCCCAGACTGCTGGCTACTGCCACAGCAGCCACTGCTGCCACCACTGCTGCCACAGCACCCACTGCTACCACCACTGCTGCCACAGCACCCACTGCTGCCACCACTGCTGCAGCACCCAGAGCTGTGACGATGGCGACGCAGAGATCTGCGGGGCCTGTGGTGGCTCAGGCAGCAGCCACCACCCCCAGAGCTGGAGCCACAGCAGCCCCCAGAGCTGGAACCACAGCAGCCCCCAGAACCCAGGCTACAGCAGGAAGACACAGGGGGACACTTAGGGGGACACTTAGGAGGGCACTTTGGGGGACATTTTTGAGTCTGGCACTTGGGAGGGCATTTAGGAGTGCACTTGGGAGGGGGCTGGCATTGCTGCTGGCTCTGTTGACAAGACATCTTCGCCTGTGGCTGTTCTGTGTCTGTTCAGGAGCTGTAAGAGAGATACATACATGTCAGGCACATGGCCACCTAACCCACCCTGATTATCACAGAAACACCATCTGCAGTCATTTCATTTATGATATACTCATATGGTCCCATAGGGTTCCTCGTGTTGCTGGGACATCAGACACCCCTGCACCCGGCATACTGCTACCTGGAGTCCAGCGGCACTGCATGGATATCTAGGGACATTTAGAAAGATCTGCTATTCTTAGTCCTCACACACATGCCTCAGAGAAAACTATTTGTAGAACAAAGTACAATCATCATTTGAAGGTGATTTTACTTTAAAATCAGAATTTCATGAGACCCTATACCACACTAAGGAAATATGGTCAGCCCCTGACAGAAAAATGTACAAACCCTGTTCAGACCTGCCCTGGGAGCACTAGCCCCTCTTGTGAGGACAGAGTTCAGATGTATACAAATGATCATCTGCTCAGCTAATGGTGGCAAGGTCACTGCCATGCTGGTGGTGTCCTATAGACCAGAGAAGGATGTGAACAGATCCCGGAAGCAGGGCTCTCTTTCCTTCCCAAGGCAAAGTGAGACCCTGCTGCCCTTTCCTGACTCCAGCTCTTCACTGGAAGGGACTGGAAGCGTTTCCTTCAGAATCCAACTTTCCTGTAAAGCTGTCCACATGCAGTTCTCTATGCTGGAGTGACCTGGCCTGAGGGATCCCATAGACTGAAGATACTTTGTTCTCTCCAAGGCCAGAACACCCAAAGGTTTCCAGTGTCTCTCAGAACCAAGGCTGTGGGTCCTGGTCCTGTGTGTCAAAGCTGCCACTGTCTCACCCCTCACACTTCACCATGATTGATGATTTAGTAATATGGCTTCAAGGCTGAGGGATCCTTCCCTGTCCTCTGTCCAGCTATAGTCAGCCAACACCTCTGGTAAGTAGTCTGCTCTTCCCTCCAGTGCCCACTTACCAGGATGATGGGCAGCACAAGATGCTTGGGTATCTCAGGCCGTGAGTGGATGGAAGTGTCCTGCCCTCGGTCCTTTTATGCTGAGCCTGGGTTCTGCCCCAGCCAGTGAGACAGAGCCTGGATATTGGTGGCCCTGCCTCCTGACACCCACAGGGTCTTGTGACTGGTGATGAGCAGTTATACCTCACCAGCCTTCCTCCTTGCAGCCAAGTAACACTGCATCTGCCTTAGAGCATGGCTCAGGCATGTCGGGAGGAAATGGATTCCTGGATCTTAAGCCTGGCATTCCTACAGAGGACCTGCTATAAGGTCCAACCATTTCTCCATCCTCCTCCTTTTCTACTGATTCTTACAGTGATATGTGCACCTTGTAGTCCATCTTGGGCTAATAAGAGGTGTCTTGCATGTCTGCTTCCGTCCATGCAGATTCCCAGCTGTGCCTATGTGGGTGCACTTCAGACATCTACAGCAGTAAACACCGCATGATGGCACCAAGATATGTTAAAGCGTGGTTTTCAAAGTCTATTTAGCCATTGATTTTTCCCATTTAAACTATTTCAACGAAACATTAGAATGTGACCTTCAATATATGAAAATGAATGAAATTTCAACATACAGATAAAAATGTCTCACAGAAATGGAGCATCACGTTACACTATCACAGCAAACACAGGTGCACACTGATAATATAAGTTGAGAAATGTGGTGTTTTAACACACCGCTGAGATGTGCCTTATAAGTGGAGAATGACACTTATCTTGTAGAGCAGAGGATCTGCGTTTGCTTCTTACCACCAACATGGTTCAGGGCCCACAACCAACTGTAATTTCAGTTTCCGGGCATCTAAAACCCTCTTCTTAACTCCAAAGATACAATCACACACATAAACAAACATGCTGAATGCTCTGTTAAAGTCAGCACACCTCTCTGCTGGAAACTGCATGCTGTTGCCGGCGAGGTCACACGTGGCACATTAGTAAGAACATAATGAGGGAAAGGGTCCACGTGGTGTTGAGTGAATGATAGTTTTTAGGTATATATATGAGAACAGACCACATGGAGTGAGGTGTTGTCAGTCTACTCCTGCATGTGAAGGAAAAAAAAAGGGCAACTGGGCCATATTCCTGACTGAAGGAAGGCAGGTTATATTAAAAAGGATCACTCGTTGGTAATTGACAAGAATGGGCTTCGGTGGCCACTGGACCACTGTTCGCTCTGTATCTCCGATTTTATTCATATTCTAAAGGTCTATGGGCTGTATATGATATTAAATTTTTAACTTATTTTTTCCTTTCAGTATTTAATAGAAATAGTTGTGATTCATTATACAATGAGGTAGTTGTAAAAAGCCACGCATTAAGATTATCTTTAATCTAAAAATGTCAGTGAGAAGAGGCAAGGAAAACCCAAAGTACATTGATAAAAATCTCTTCTCCTCAAACGCTAATGGGCTCTCGAATTCCCTAGCCTTGGGTATGACATGAGCCTGGTGTAATTGAACATGGTGATCACAAACATAATACAGTGAAGAAATATGGGTATTTACATGGGTAGAGAGTTTCTTCACACAGAGATGCATGCCTTTCAATCTCCTACCACCTGTATTTATCTAGCTACCATCTGTCTCCATGCAGGAATATCATATGTCTTTTAAAAATAATCTAGACTTAGCTATAACCAAAGTTCACCTCAAAACATGGCCCTGAAGCTCCTTGACTTTTCACTTATTACATTTCAGCATCAGGCCCAATAAAAGACCCTTACACTCCGAGGCATAACTGCCACAACACCATTGGCATGTCCAGGGCTGTACGTCACTTACCAGAAATAAGACACTTAAGATCAGCCTTTTGGGCTGCTTCATCTAACGCACTTCATACCCACTCTCCAATTTGTTCTTCCGTGAATGATGTTAGATTTTGTTCAGTGAGCGTGATTTTCCCTAACATGTATGTTGGCGGCTTGATAATAGAACTTAGTTCAACCTCTTTTTTTTTCTTTTAATTCATGATGTTTAGTGTAGTCATGATGAATTCCTTAACCCTTCTTAGGCTTTGTTTTTTTAGTTTTTATTTTTATTTTTCTTATCTTAAGTAGTTGAATGTATTCAACCTGTAGTACTGGTGCTGTCTAAGTGTCTAACTAGCATCTTCATTGATGTGAATGCTTGAGAATAGACACTCCTAAATATTTGGATCACCACAAAGGAAGCTAGCCTCTGAGTCACATGACCTGGAGAAGGATTTCACTGTCTCATGCACTTTGATTTTATTCTTCTGCTCAGGTTGGTTCAAAAGGCTGAGCAACTGGGTGAGGTCATGAACTGATTTCCCCAATGGCATCCCTGTGTGGCTCACCTTGGAGCTTCTAGGGTGATGTGGCTGAGATACTAGTTAGTGCACACATCTACGTCTTTGCGAGCCTCGGTTGACCTGCCTGAGCACAGTCACGTATGAGTAGCACGCCAGCTGAAGAGGACTAGAATCAAGCCTTGACTGTCAGCTCTGGAGACTTAGGCCTCCAATATGGATGCCATGACTAGTAAACTGTATATATGTATGTATGTGTACATACACACACACACACACATACACAAATAGCATAATACTGACTGAACAGTTCATATTTTTGGAGTATGTTTTAAGTATACAAAAATAAAAACATACAAACAACAAGAGAAGAAAAACAAGGCCATAAATTTGACGAAGTTTGAGGAGGTGTATGTGTCATGCTTAAGAGGGATAAAGGGAAATAGGAAATTTACATGATTGTATTGTAACTTCAAATTTAAAAGTAAAACCATCCCTGCTACATTACATGCTAATTTTTGAAAACTATATAAGGGCACAATAAAGTATACCCGAGAACCAATTTCCACAATGACCACAGGCACAAACATCCTAATTCTAAAAATAACACATAAAGTGTGCACTTTTTAGTAGATCTTAATTCTACCAGGAGAGAGTTGATTACACTCAAAATACCTAGGCCACTATTGTGCCAATGGGCTTATTATGCCATACATGTCATTATTGTAGCTCAAGGATTCAAAGCTGAATAGTATTTTCAAAGAGTTTTTCTCCAACCACCATGAGCTGGCATAGCACCTTTCTGGAATATGAAAGGAGCCCAGCAGGTGATAAATGCCCTCATCAGGACCAACACTCTTTACTGTGCTCTGAGACAAAAGTGATTGGTGACTTCAGCAAAATCTTCTTAACCAGTATCTTCTGGTGCACAATGCGAAACAATCGCAATAGTCATATTCTTTTGGTTGTCTCTGGGTGCATCCACCAAAAACTTGGGGAACTGCTCTGGCCTAGTTGAAGACCAGAATTATGGTATACTGAGCTACTGAGAATCATTGTCCACTGGTGGCAGGACTAGACAGACAGACACACTTTCACATATCATTATGAATTATGCATTGTGTTCATTTTCCTACCCACCCTCACTGTCTGTTTCTCCCACCCCTCCCTGCTCTTCAGGCTTCTTCTCTGTCTTCCACCTTTACCTCTGCCTAAATCCATCTGAGGAACCGTGGTGAGGATCTCACAGGCACCAAGCACACACTGAATGAATATTTTACAAAATCTTCCTCGAAATTTATATCTCTAAAGGGTAGGGACATAAGTAATCTTAAGATATGCTCAAGGAGGGGGACACCATGCCTGGTACTGAAGAAATCAGACCTTATCAGAACCAACACTGCCCCCCACCCCTCCATGGACACTGCTTAAAGAGTAAGTTTGAAACTAATAGAAGTGCCGAGACTTATTCATCAGGAGATTGATAAGCCACTACATGCTTCTCCAAAGACTCAGGAACCATGGCTGAAGAAGTTGTCCAAAAGATTATGAGAGTCAGAGGACACACAGAACCAAAGCAAACCATTGTCTTCTGGACATGATATGTCTGGTTCACTCATAAATCTCAGCAGCTGTGGTTTCCTACAGGCTGAGCAGATACAGATAGCTGATGGTTTGTGATGTAAACACAATTTTCTATAAGGGTGTTGGGACTACTAGCTTGTCCTGGCCCCAGCAGACAGCATCATCTCAAGAGTTTATAGCCAGGACAGACTGGACTCTCTTGTTTATACAAGAACAAGAAGAGGACTTGAGTTTGGAAGAAGACACAGAAGGGGACCAAGAAAGACTGTGGAGAAATGAGGAGGTGAATTATCAAACTACAGAACATGCATAGGAAAAAATATAAATTAGTTAATATGTTGTATTAAAATGTTGAAATGGCACACATTAAAGAAACAGCCCACGGTTACTGTTTGGATTGCATGGATGCTAGGATTCTTGAACAATTACTATACAGCAAATGCAAAGAATATAGGGATAGATTAAGGGACAGAGTTGTGATACTTATTTCCAATGGTGCCAAAAATGACTACAGAAAAATGAAACATCATTCATGAACCAAGCCACAGAGAAACTAGGACTAGAAAGGATGTAACAAACATTGCCTAAATAGGACAAAAGAAAAACTAACAAGATAAGGGTGAGCATTATTCTCACTCTTCAGATTTTATCTAGAGGCCAAAGAGAGAAAGATATAAAGGGTACTTAAAGTCAGCATGTTTGTGCAGGCCTATAATCCCAACGCTCTGGGAGGCAGGGGCAAGTGGAGCTCTGTGAGTTCAAGGCCAGCCTGGTCTATGGAGTCCAGGACACCCAAGCCCACACAGAGAAAGCCTGTCTCAAAAATAACAAAAAAACAAACAAACAAAAAGGTAAAAGGAGAAAAGGAAAGAGAAAATTACCCCATTTGAGGACTTACTAACCTATCTGTGAATCATCCTAAAGTGGCTGTAGAAAAATATCAGATACCATGTTTTACAAAATCAATATCCCAAGTTCAGTAGAATTTCTATATTTGAAGACTGAATATACCATCATAGAACTCAGAAAATATCACCATTTCATAGTACCTTTAAAGAAAGGAATGCTATGAAATAAGATCATGAAGGGAAAAAAGTTCTTAAGGAAACTAAAGATAGGTATTGAAGAAAACACTAAAAGATGGGGAGATTTCACAGACTAATAGAATTAAAATGTAAAAATAACAATATTATAACACGCAATATTCAAATTTAATTCTATCCTGGTCGAAGGCAATGCAATAGGAATTTAGTTGAAATACAAGATACATTGGTAAAATACATGGAATTTAAGAGATTCCATACCAACAAAGAAATCAAACAAGAAAGCACAATACTGAAAGTAACACAATACTTAACTTCAACTTATATTACAACACAAAATTATTATATTAAGTAGCATAAACTGGTGGATACTAACAGAAAATAGATGTGTACACCCACAAAATAGACTTCAGAACCCAAAGATAAATGCACACAGACACAGCCATGTAATCTTTGACAAAGGTGTCAATAACACACGTTGAAGAAGAGAGTGCCCCTTCAGTGGTTGGAACTGCAAAAGCTGGTACTTATACAAGAAAAAAAAAACTTGACCTGTTCCTCTTAGTCTGCAGAAAATCAACTCAAAATAGTAATCGTTGAGAGGTATAACTGAGGACAACTCAAGGCAGTCAGGGAGAAAAGACTTCATGGTATATAAATGGGCAAAAGCGATATATAAAAGCTCTTTGTTCATTTGGTTTGGTTTTCTTTTTTAAATAATTTATTCAGATTACATCTGTTCTCCCCCTCTTGCACCTTCCACCCCCTCACCCCCTCTGAAGACTGAGGATAACTTGGAAAGTGCATTCTTAGCAAATGTAAGAAGCAAGAACGAGACCGCTAACAGAATAAGATAAAAATGTGGATGAGGGTATATGTGATGGAGAATTAGTTCCTACACTACGCAAGGAAATAAAAGAGTAACATAAAAATCATGCAATTAATAAAAGGAAAAATAAAATTAACAGCGGTACTCAAAAGAGAAATGACCAGCAGTATATGGGGAATATTTATTGTATTTAAACATCGGGAGCACGGAATAGAAACTGACACTCAGATTGCAGCTCACAGCAATCACCATGGCCACTACCTATAGACCCAATAGCAATAAATGCTGGGGAGGATGTTGGAGAAGAGGAACCCCAAAACTAAAACTAGAACTCAAGAAATTAAATACCACCAAACCAAATAACACAGTTAAGAAATGGGGCTCAGAATTAAACAGAGAATTCTCAATAGAGGAATATCGAATGGCTGAGAAACACTTAAAGAAATGCTCAATGTCCTTAGTCATCAGAGAAATGCAAATCAAAATGACTCTGAGATTCCATCTTACACCCATCAGAATGGCTAAGATCAAAAACTCAAGTGACAGCACATGCTGGCGAGGATGTGGAGGAAGGGGAACACTCCTTCTCTGTTGGTGGGAATGCAAACTTGTACAGCCACTTTGGAAAGATATCTGGTGCTTTCTCAGAAACCTGGGAATAGGGCTTCCTCAAGACTCAGCTATTCCACTCCTTGGAATATACCCAGAAGATGCTCCAGCACACAACAAGGACATATGCTCAACCATGTTCATAGCAGCCTTATTCATAATAGCCAGAACATGGAAACAACCTAAATGTCCCTCAGTCAAAGAATGGATGAAGAAACTGTGGTACATTTACACTATGGAATACTACTCAGCTATAAAAAAGAAGGAAATACCAAACTTTGTGGACAAATGGATGGAATTAGAAATGATCATACTGAGTTAACCCAGAAACAGAAAGACTCACGTGGTATATACTCACTTATAATTGGCCGCTAGCCCAAAAGACATGTCTCATGAAAGTCTTCACTTACCAGGAGACTGGGATAGATGTGAGGACATCGTACTGGGACTCTAGGTGAGAGAAGTATGGGAGAATGGGAAAATATAAGGACACAGAGGATCCTAGAAACCTATAAGAAGAACATCATGACAGGCAGATCTGGACCCAGGGGGTCTGCTCAAAGTACTGTACCAACCAAGGACAATACATGCAGTAAACATTGACCCCCTAGACAGATCTAACCAATGGACAGGATACCCTCCTCAGTTATGTGGAGAGCGGAGACTGACTCTGACATAAACTCTGGTACCCCACTTCCTTGTGGTGGGAAGGCCTGGTGGCAGTCAGAGCAAGGATAAGCAGGCTACCATGAAGAGACATGATCGATAGCCTACAACCATATAGTGGAGGAGGAGGTCCCCCTCAGTCACAGACATAGGAGAGGGGAATAGCGTGAAAGGGGGAGGGAGGGAGGAATGGGAGGACACAAGTGAGGGGATAACAATTGAGACGACATCTGAATAAATTACTTTTTAAAAATAGAATTATATTAGGATCTAGCTACACTATTCCTGCTACACATGAGAAGCCATCAAATCAGCATACCACAGAGACACCTACAGGCTGTTATGTATCATTGCAATATAGATAACAGCCACCATATGTGTTGACAAAAAAAATGTGCTGTGTGTATACAAAAGAATTGTGTTCAGTCCTTAAAAAAAAAAAAAAAAAAAAAAAAAAAAAAGGTAAGCCACAAGCAGGATAAGGTATAGATTGATCACATTAGGTTAAAACATTTGACACACAAAGACAAGCACTACACATTTTCTCTCATATATGGAATTTAGATAGAAATTTATGTGCACATGCATAAGGATGAAATATGCATTATACTTAACTCAAAAATTTTATCAGTTCCATGGTGATTTCCATCACATATAATTTAATATGCTAAAATTTTGTTCCTTACATTTTCATTTATATTTTATAGGTAAGCTGTGCTATTTCATAAATTGTTCAAATAGCAAGTGGTGAGTTCTCCACAGTATTCACAGTGTGTACAGTGCTCCTTGTGGCATAAAACTCTAAATGTTTTTCAAGAATAATTTACCATTACATCTAATGGATTTTATTATGCTTAAATTGTTTTTACCAATGTGTTTTATTTGGTATAGGGTCTTTTCCACATACATTTACAAGTGTGTAAATAAACTTGAAGCTGGAGGTTGAAAGCACAAATGAGTACATTTTCAGGGACTATGCCTGTATGAAAATGAAATTAGGAAAATGATAATAAAGTTCCTTTCCTACTAATGAAGAGGGCCAGTTAGAAAACTGGAAAAAAAAACCACAAGATGGAAGTCAACTTTGTGCTAGTACTACCACAGTGACTTGTTTTAAAGCAAAACAAAGACTTAGGGAATAGGCATATAGAAAAATGTCCAAGCATTTTCCTCTCCACAAATGAACTCATTTGCCAGGACCTCCACAGGCACAAATAGAGAGGAAGGAATGAAACCATTGCCAATGATCAGCTGTGGGCTCTCTTCCATGGGGTGGGTCTTGGTTTGGGCCAGGCGTTGGTAGGACCATCCCTCAATCTCTAATCTATCTGTTCTATGTTTATCCCTGCATGTCTTGTAAGCAGGGTAAGTTGTGGTTCCAAGTTTTTGTGTGTGGGTTGCTGTTCTCTTCCCTCCACTAAGAGACTTGTCCAGTTAGAAGGTGTCCTCGTCAGTCTCCACAGCCCCTGCTGCTAAGAGTCCATGCTAGAGTGTCCTTCATATCCTCCCAGAGGACTATTCAGATTTAGGTCTCCAGCTTATCACAGAGAGCCATCACCCACAGGTTCTCTTTTCTCCGCAGGCCTTCTGTCCTCTGACCCCCACTCTCCCTGGGTCTGACTGCAGACAGGAGCCTATCAATTACCTAGGAGAGGCACCTCCCAGTAGCAGTTTGAAACAGATGCTGAGACTCACATCCAAACATCAGGCAAAGCATAAGGAGTCTAGTGGAAAAGTGGGGGAGGGGAATAGGATAAAAAGATAAAAGACAACAGGGGAAGAGGATGAACTCAGCCCTCATGTTACTTGATGAGCTGTGGTGGGTGGCTGTGGGCGCACCCTTTTCTAAGGAGTAGGCATGAGAAAAGGAGACTAGGACTGGAAGGAGAGGAGGGTTGGGGTGCACATGAGGTGGAAATAGAAATGACTGACTGGTGTGCTGACTTCCTTTATTCTGAGGGAGGAATCTTCATCCTCCTAATAGGCATCTAATAGTGAACATTTATGGTCAACACACTTGACACTTTCTTCTAATTGCTAGGAGTTATTGTCTTTTCTCAGTTTTCACATCAGCTGTACTGTGAAAAACATGATTGAAGTTCTCACAGATGCAGAGGAGCACTTGGTGTGAAGTCCTAGGAAGCACACACATGTCTGAAAGAGGACATGAGGTCCGAGTGCCACTCTCTGTATGCAGGAAAAGATGACTAAGGATCAGAATAAGGATGACGCTGAGAGGGGAACAAAACAAGAGTCTTGTCTGCAGTGCTTGTCGGGGCTTTTTTATTTCTGAGAAATACATAAAGAGGCATAGCCTTCTGAGTAGACAACAGAACGTTTCCCATAATATCCCATCATTTCAGAGGCAGGACAGAGCGGGAAGCAGGGGAGACAGAGCATCCCACATGGATGAGTCTTCTGAGCATGTGTTCCTCCTGCAGTGCTTGTCTGTTGTCTTCTTCAGCCAGGTCAGCAGCAGTCCCCAGACTGCTGGCTACTGCCACAGCAGCCACTGCTGCCACCACTGCTGCCACAGCAGCCACTGCTGCCACCACTGCTGCCACAGCACCCAGAGCTGTGACGATGGCGACGCAGAGATCTGCGGGGCCTGTGGTGGCTCAGGCAGCAGCCACCACCCCCAGAACTGCAGCAGCCCCCAGAGCTGGAGCTGCAGCATCCCCCAGAGCTGGAGCCGCAGCAGCCCCCAGAGCCCAGGCTACAGCAGGAAGAAACAGGGGGGCACTTAGGGGGACACTTAGGGGGACACTTAGGAGGGCACTTTGGGGTCTGGCACTTGGGAGGGCATTTAGGGGTGCACTTGGGAGGGGGCTGGCACTGCTGCTGGTTCTGTTGGCAGGACATCTTCACTGTGGCTGGTCAGGAGCTGTGAGAGAGACACACACATGTCAGATACAAGATACTGTGGCCACCTGGAACTTCCTGGACCCCAGAAACGTCACTGATTATCGTAGAAACACCATCTTCAGCCATCTCATTTATGATATATCATATGGTCCCATCCTGTTCCTCACATCTTTGGAACATCAGACACCCCTGCACCCGGCATACTGCTACCTGGAGTCCAGCTGCACTGCATGGATATCTAGGGACATTTAGAAAGATCTGCTATTCTTAGTCCTCACACATGTGCCACTGTGTGGATTATTTCACAGAAAAATAATTGTAAAGGAAAAAAACTATCAGTACTTGAATGTGATTTTGGTTTAAAGTCAGTCTTTCAAAGGCCCTTCTGTCACGCGTAGAGCATATGGTCAGCCCCTGACAGAAAAATGTACAAACCCTGTTCAGACCTGCCCTGGGAGCACTAGCCTCTTTGTGAGGACAGAGTTCAGATGTATCCAAATTATCATCTGCTCAGCTAAGGGTGGCAACTTAGTGTCATACTTATGCTGTCCTCTTTGTCAGAGAAGTCAGTGAACAGAGCTCAGAGCAGGTATCTCTTTCTTTCCCATGACAAAGTGATAAATAATCTGTTGACCATTCCTAACTCTAAGTCTTGATTCGCAGGTAAGAGAGGAAAGATGCTTTCAAAAACCAACACCCCCATGGAGACCTGTCCAGATGCACAGTGCTCTGTGCTTGAGTATCCTGGACAAAGAGGTCCTATACACTGCAGGACCTTTATTCCATCCAGACATAAAATATACCCAGAGCTTTCCAGTGTCTCTCAGAACCAAGGCTGTGGCTTGTGTCTGTCCAGGCTGCCGTTGCCTTACTCCTCACACTTCACCATGTTCTATGATCTACCCGTATGTCCAAGGCTGAGGGATCCATCCTCTCCGTCTCCTATCCAGCTATAGTCTGCCAAGACCTCTGGTAAATAGTCTGTTCTTCCCTCCAGTGCCCACTTACCAGGATGATGGGCAGCACAAGATGCTTGGGTATCTCAGGCGGTGAGTGGATGGAAGTGTCCTGTCCCTCGGTCCTTTTATGCTGAGCCTGGGTTCTGCCCCAGCCAGTGAGACAGTGCCTGGATATGGGTGGCCCTGCCTCCTGACACCCACAGGGTCTTGTGACTGGTGATGAGCAGTTATACCTCACCAGCCTTCCTCCTTGCAGCCCAGTAACTCTACATCTACTTTAGAGCCTGGCTCAGGCATGTGGGGAGGAAGTGGATTCCTGGATCCCTAGGCCTGGCATTCCTACAGAGGACCTGCTTTAGGCCCAACCATTTCTCTATCCTCCTCCTTTTTATTGGTTCTTACAGTGATATGTGCACCTTGTAGTCCATCTTGGGCTAATAAGAGCTGTTTTGCATGTCTGCTTCCGTCCATGCAGATTCCCAGCTGTGCCTATGTGGGTGCACTTCAGACATCTACAGCAGTAAACACCGCATGATGGCACCAAGATATGTTAAAGTGTGGTTCTGAAAGTCTATTTAGCCTGTGATTTTTTTTTCCCATTTAAATTACTACGATAGACTATTACGGGTAATGTGTACTATACATGAATATATGAAAATGAATGAAATTTCAAAACACAGATAGAAATGTCTCACAGAAATGGAACATCATGGGACAGTCTTTACAACAAACTTTTGTGCAAAGTGCTAAATATGGAGTGAGAAAAGTGCTGTTTAAGCACTGCAGTTGGGAGATGGCTCTTCGGTGAAGGATGCTTACTTCTTTTGTAGAGTATCTGAGTTTGGTTCTAAATGGTTTAGATCACAACCAACAATAAACCCTCCTAATAACTCAAAGTTACAATTGCACACACACACATGCACACTCGTATACACACGCTGACGCAAATAGAGGCATAGACACAGACAACACACACACAAACAACACACACACAAACACAGAAAACACACACAAACTCAGGTAACATATACATACACACAGGGAGAAAGAGACTAACACAAACAACACATACAGACACACACACATACACACACATATGAATACACAATTAAAAATAATATTCTTAGATCTGAAAACATTAAGTAAAAGAAGATGGAGATATTCAATGAATAATATTCACGAAAATGTCACAAGAAAACAAAAAATTGCAAATATAAAATGCATTGAAAATTATAAAGCAGTGGTTGTTACCTGAGTAGATTTCCTTATTTTTGTCTGTTTCTTTGCATTTCTCTTGGCAAATATTTTTATATTGGGTATTTTGTGAATTTACCTTTAGTTCTGTTTTAGGAAAATAAACTTATGTGTTTAATGTTTCAGTATTGCTAAGTAAGCTGTTGAAGCCAGCACACCTCTCCCATGGAAGCTGCATGCTTTTCCTGGTGAGGTCACACATGGCACATTAATAAGAAGAAAATGAGGAAAAGGGTCCACATGGTGTGGAGGGAATTATGCTCTTCACCTATTAAAAGCAACCCGCAACAGACCACATGGTGTGAGGTATTGTCAGTCTATTTCTGCATGGGAGAAAACACGGGTGACCGGGCCATGCAGGATATATTAAAAAGAATCACTCGTTAGTAATTCACAGGAATGGGTTTCTGTGGCCATTGGACCATTGTTCCCTCTGTGCCTCTGATTTTACTCCCATTCTACATGTCCATAGGCTGTTTATGAAGTCAAAATTTTGAGTTTATTTTTCTTTTCAGGATTTAATAGAAAGAGCTGTGATTCATTATGCAAAGACGTGGTTGTAAGGTGTCATGCTTTAAGATTACCCTTAATCTAAAAATGTCCGTGAGAAGAGGCAAGGAAAACCCAAACTACGTTGACAAAATCTCTTCTCCTTAAATGCTGATGGACTGCGGAATTTTTCAGGACTATTTGTCACTTAACAGGAATAAAGATCGTCATGACAAAAGCCTTTTCTGGGACTTCACCTCCAGCGTTTCCCACCTTCTCTGAAGTTTATTCTTAGGTGAATGTTGTTATTTTCTGTTCTTTGGTTATGATTTTCTCTAACATAAATGTTATAACTTTTAGGTGCCTGGATAATGCAGCTTAGTTCTAACTTTCTTTTTCTTTTAATCCATGATGTTCAATGCAGTCATGATGAATTCCTCAAGCTCTGAGGGTTTATGTTTTTTCTTATCATCAGTAGTTGGACACATTCTTCCTGTAGATTCTGGTGATGTCTAAGCCTCTAACTAGCATCTTCATTGATGTGTAAGCTTAGGAACAGATACTCCTAAAGACTTGGGTCACCACAAAGGAACCTAACCATTGAAGCACATGACATTGGGAAATACTTCACTGTCTCATCTCGTTTGACTTTATTTCCCTACTCAGGTTGTTCCAAAAGGCTGAGCAACTGGGAGAGGCCAGAACTGGTTCCTGATTTCCCCAATGGAGTTATGCATGGCTCACCTTGGGACTTGTAGGATGATGTGGCTGAGATGCCAGCTAGTCCACACTTCTGCCTCTGAGGAAGACAACACCCAGGTCCTCATCTGGCCTGCCTGAGCATAGGTCTGTGTGAGTAGCACACTAGCTGGAAGGAGACTAGAAGCAAGCCTTGAGTGTCAGCTCTGGAGACCTAGGCCTCAAGCCAAAATGGGTTACATAACTAGTTAACTGTTGGCCTTCTGAGACTGGGGTGTCCGGTGTTTCTATATAGGCATTTTCCCCATCTCCTGCAATGTGAGAGAACACAGAGAACTCTAAGCAGAAACAATTCAAGCCAGAAATTTACTTTTCCATGTACTTTATAGGCAGCATCAAGAACATGCAAAGTTGTTTTTGAATAAACTCATTTTAGCTTTCAGTTTTTTAGTTGAAAATAAATGTTTTCTTACCATCTATTCTGAACAACTTTTTGTCTCCTTCCAGATACTCCTCCACTTCCTCACCTTTTGAACTCTATATATTCCTTCTCTTTTACCTCAGAAAATAAGCAGAATAAATAAATATGTAAATAAATAATAAATAAAACATCAAAACAAAATTAATAAACAGAATAAAAAACAAAAGATAAGCCCCAAGAAACCAGCACACACACACACACACACACACAAACAAACATAAAAACTCAGAATCACAGACCTAGTTTAAACAAAAATTAAATAAACTAAAAAATATATTTAAACACAATGAAACTAAATATCTCCAAAAATGTCACTGAGTTCTTTTTGTCCTTTTCATCTACTGCTAGGCATGCAGCTTGCCCTTAAGTGTGATTTTTTTATATCAAGTGATAATTCATTAGAGAAAACTAATTTTTCCTTTGCTAATTGATGACATTTGGAGATAGATTCTGTGAGAGGACAGGGGACTCCTGTCTCTGAGGTTCAAAGCGTTCATCACCACCCCTCAAATGGCAGTGGTAGTGACAATGTCTTAAACAGAAGGACTCTAACCAGGTAACTGAAAAAAAATGTTATTAGGTAAGCAGAAGCCTAAATTCTGCATTCCTCAGCAATCTCCTAAGGCAGATTTCCATTGACCCCAAACCTCACTTTATCTGTGTTCAATGGTCTCATACTTTGGTCAAGGGCATCTAGTCCTAGTGAACACCCTGTGTCATCTCAGAACCCAGACCCTGCTGAGTGTCATATAAATCTACATGGTCGTCCACCAGTTAGCTTCTTTCTCCCCCATCTCCCTGAGAGAAAACCTTGGCAGTTTGATCCTTAATAAACCTCTTTCTGCCCATGGAGTGGTCTCATTCAGTGATCTCACTGCTTCCTCGCTGACAGTATCTACTACACATCTCAGCACTGAAAAACATTTGGCTTGAACCTCCAGAGACCTTTTTCATGAAGCCACTTTCTGTGAGTTCATGTGTGTTTCAGCCATGTTGACTCTGGAATAGATGGTTTCTTTTTCATCTCCCATCCCCACTGTCTTTTACATTGTTTCTTCCTCCTCTTCTGCAGAGCTCCCTGACCCATGAAAGGAGGGGTTTGGTGAAACTCTCTCACTTAGGCCTGAGTATTCAAAAGCCTCTGGCTCTCAGTACACTGTCGTAGTGTAGGTCTCTGTATCAGTTCCTATCTCCTGCCAGAAGACGTTTCTCTAAGGAAATCAATCATCTGTGGCTATAGCGTATTGACCAAAGGAGTCATTTAGCTGCAATATTCCATTAGTAATACAGCAGTATTTGATATTTCCCTCTATCCATGAACAATCTAATGCCTGGCTCTTAGTCAGCCTAGCAGTATGAAGCATGGGATCACTTCCATGTTGTCATCCTTAAATCTCACCAGATAACCCTGGTTTATTTCCTCAATGCATATGCCACTGTTCCACCAAAGCATTTCACAAGCAGGTCACCACCGTAGATTGGAAGGTATGTACCTGACGGGTGTTTACCATTCTCCCCTGTAGCCTGCAGATCACCCCCACCACCATGAGTAATAGCCATAGGGGGAAAGATTCCACTTTGGCACCAGCAAGGCTTCTCCGTGTTCAGTGAAACATGGAGGTATGGTCTTAGGTAATACAGCCTTACCATCAGTTTGTAAAAAGGAACAGATAGGCTTAGCAACCACCTGAGATCTTTGTGGCTTTCCATGGGAACACTTAAGCAAAGAACTAAGTTATATGTAACCCATTTCTGTCACTGATAGTTTGACATATCTTCTTGGAGCTCTGTCTCCCTCAGTATTTTGTGACTTGGAATATATATTGGAAGCTTCTACTCAATAAGTTTCCACATGCCCCCTCAAATAGACCACATGTACACTGAACCCCATGTATTCTCTACCATAAATTCTCATGCTCATAGACTGAAAGAATTAATGTTGAAAATGGTAGGCTTTAATGTTTTTTACAAACCTACTTAATTTTGGATTCTTTAATGCCTATTCCCCTTTCTGCCCTACCTCCCCTAAGGCATCAGAGAGAAGAGGTTAATGTGCAGAGGAGAAGCAGCCCTTTTTAGACTCAGTTCCTTGGAGCGATTCCTCTCCTCATCATCAGGATTCCAGAAGACCTGTGAAACAGTAAACCAGACATTCAGCAAAAGGGACCACTACCACAGCAGCTGGAAACCTGGAGCATCAAAGTGTTTTCTGTGTGCCTTTTCTCTCTTCTGCATCTGAAAGCAGAGCCATGAGCAGCCGAATGATGCAAAGCAATGCGAAACGCCAAAAGCCAAGCCTCTGGTTTCATCTTGTCTCAGAGTGAAACCTGGGATGTTTATCAGCTGGCATAGGCCATGCCCTTGCAAGAGGCGGTTCCTCTTCCAGCAGACAAACACCATGTGTCCTCTCACAAGTCGCCTCACATCTCACACTTGGGATCAAAATGAAAACATCACTACAAAAAAGAAATCACTACAGAAAATGCCCATTCCAACAAAAGCTATTTACTAATTCAATGCAACCTCAATCAGAGTTCCCCTCTCATTTACACAGAAATTGAATATTTTAAAGTGTCCTATAATTTATAGGACCCCACAGAAGACCCCATATAGCCACAACAATCCTGAGGAGAAAGACCCTGACTGGGTGGCCACTCAATATCCTCATACACATTACAGAATCATAGTAATCAAAATATTGTAGTGGCACAAAAACATAAACATAGAACAATGGCACAAAAAACAAAGCAAAAAAAAAAAATGGGTACACTTAACTTCATCAATTTACCACATGACAAAGAAGCTAAAGACATAACCTGGAGGAAAAAATGGTGCTGGGAAAACAGGATGTCCTGTGCAGAAAAAGAAAATGAGAACTATATATTTCACCTTGAAGAAAAAAATGAATTCTAAATCAGAGACTGAAATGGGAAACATGAAACACTGAGAAGACAGGGGAAAAATCTAGTACTGTACCTGATATAGCTGTAGAAAGGTCATACTGAATACAAGACCATTTGCACAAGGATCAAGGCCCACAATTGACAGCAGGGATTTCGTAAAACTAAAAATCTTCTGTATAGCTGAGGAAGCAATTCCCTGGGTAAAGCCAAAGCACAAAGAATGAGAAACAAGCTTTTCCAAATCTACATCTGACAGAGGATTGCTATCCACAATATATAAGCAATTCAACACACAAAGGATAAAAGAAATAATTACTGTCTACTTGGAAAATGGTCTTTGGACTTGAACAGAGAGTTCTCAAAAGATAAAAGGTAAAGAAAAGAAAGGAAAAGAAAAGAAAAAGAAATTAAAAACATGCTAAGAAATATCTCAAAAAACCATGTTCATCACTCTACATGTTAGAGATATGAAATGAAAACAATGTAAAGATTTCATCTTACACCAGTCAGAATGGCAAAGATCAACAAAACAATAGCAACAACTCTAGAGGCAGGAGGAGGAAAACAAGACCCCATTTACTGTTGACGTGACTGCAAACTAGTACCACAGAACTCTGCTCAGCCATGTTCTCTGCAGCTTCATTCACAGTAACTAGTGTACTGGCTGGTTTTGGGTCAAATTGACACAAGCTCGAGCCAACAGAGAGGAAGGAGCCTCAGCTGAGGAAATGTCTCCATCAGACCCAGCTGTAAGACATTAGGGATCAGAGTGGGAGGGCCCAGTTGACGGTGGGTGCTGCTATCCTAGGGCTGGTGGTCAGAGTTCATAAGAAACCAGGCTGAGCAAGGCAGAGGAAACAAGCCAGTAAGCAGCAAATGTCCACAGCTTCTGCATCAGCTGCTGACTCCGGAATCCTGCCCTTGTGAGTTCCTGATCTGACATCCTTCAATAATGAACTGTAGTGTGGACGTGTCAGCCAAACAAACCATGTTCTCCACAGCTAGCGTTCTGCTCATGGTGTTCCACCGAAACATTAGAAACTCTAAGGCACTAAGGAACGGAAACAAACTAAATTTCCTTGAACCATTAAGCAGATAGGTTTTTTTTTTTAAGTTTCACTATAAAATGCTGTTCTGCTGGGGAAAAAATGATACCAAGTACTTCTGAGTTTAAAGGATGAAAGTAGGAAAAAATCATACTGAGGAAGGTAAGCCAGACCCAGAAAGGCAAAGGCCGCAAATTCTATCTCATCTGAGGCTCCTTACTCCAGACTCTCATGTGAGAGCACGTGTCCTGGAGTAAATCTATAAACCAGGAACGTCAGAGGAGAGCATTGCAGGGTTCAGTGTTGGGGGAGCAATAGAGGCGGGAATAGAAGTGTGCAACTTATATCAGGCAAATGGAGAAAAATTGGGGACCTTAATTAAAGAAGAGGGGGGAGGTTAAAGGGAAGACAGAGGGAGGATGGTAAAATAACAGTAAGGATTCCAGAATAACTGTTAAGACTCCTAATATTGGCTAATTATTGAAACAACCTGTAGCACGTGTTGATATCTATATCAAATGAAAGTTTCTCATGTGGGCTGACAGTGAGCCCTCCAAGGGCATAGCATCACCTAAAAACAAGCAGTGCCAGGCATGAGAGCCTGTGCTTGTAGCTGCTGTTCACTGTAGTCCCCAGTCACACAGGCCATGTCACTAACCTCGCTTTCCCCACACAGATGGAAGGTGAAGTCCTATTACTATTGACAGGGACCATGGGCAACTGAACTGGAACGGACTTGAATGCCACCTCATGGAGTCCCAGTGCTCATGATGCACAAAGGCCCCACGCAAGCTTCCAAAGGATAGAAGCAACCACGAGTCCTCTGGTTCCTATGCTCAGAATAATGAATGACACCACAACCTCAGGTTTGAAGTAGTGCCATGTGTGGCTTGAGTTTCTCTAACGTTGCTATTAGCAATTAACAGCCCTTCAGCATGAGGAATATGTTGCCTGGCACTGAAACCTAGACACTGACTCAGGCCTAGTGAGGTCATGAATCCTGGTGGAAGTTTTACAGCAATCAGAATAACCCACAACTACACTCCAAATATTTGTGGCTAGGTATGGTCTCTCAAACCATTAAGAAAAGTTCTCTCCAATATAGACAGAGACCATCAGAGAAGAATCACAGCCAATCCAAATGCAGATTGCGAAGACAAGTCCCACCTCACACACATACATAAAGGCTCCAGCAGTTGTGAAGGCTCTACTATGATTATACAGTAGTGGATGAAAAGTTGTAGCAATCGGAAGTCAGGGGTTTGCTATGAGAATGTGCCTTCCAGTAACATCATAGACTGTACCCATAATGTCTCACCAGCATGGCTGCCTAAACATGAACTGAACACGCACAGCAATAATCAGTCAAAGTGGACAGAGAGAAGCTCATGAGGCCTCGACACTACAGAACGAACTACAGGCAACTAAGGAATGCTGAGAGTGAGACACACTCTTCCCTCTGGAAAAGCACACCAATGAGTTATCCAATACCAAACGGCCAGCTATGAAAATATGCAGGCAACATTATATTGGCTAAGAAGTTTGTATTTAGGAATGTGTGTGTGTGTGTGTGTGTGTGTGTGTGTGTGTGTGTGTGTGTGTGTGTAACTGTTAATTATATGCACGGAACAACAATTACTAAAATAGGAGGGTGACATGTATTTAAAAAGATCAAGAATAGGTATGTTGTAGAGGGTGGAAGGAAAAATGGGAATCAGAAGATGATGTAATGAAAAGAAAAATGGGAATCAGAAGATCATGTAATGAAAAGAAAGACAGTCTGCTACTTTGTACTCTAATTTTTAAAATTATCAGAAAACCTGTTTACTATGATCCTGTGGTTTCAGGGATTCAAGGATGGTTGAGAAATTGCCAATCAGTAAGGGCAATAGCATACCACAGAGACACCTGCAGGCTGATATATATCATTGCAATATGGATAACACCCACCATATTGAGCCTACCTAGATGTCCATCATGTGTTGACAAAGAAAATGTGCTATGCGTGTACAAAAGAATTATGTTCAGTCCTGAATAAAATAAGGTATAGACTGATTATATTAAGTTAAAAACGTTAGACACACAAAGACAAGTGTTACACATTTCCTCTCCTATGTGGAATTTAGATTGAAATACATGTGCACATGCATGAAGATGAAATATGCATTATACTTCTCTCAAATAAAATTTTCTGTCAATTCCATGGTGATTTCCACCACATATAATTTAATGTTGAAGTTTTGTTCATTTCATTTTTATTTATATATTATTGGGAAACTGTGCTTTTTTATAAATTGTTCAAATAGCAAGTGGTGAGTTCTCAGCAGTATTCACAGTGTGTAAAATGCTTCTTGTGGCACACAACTATAAATTTTTTTCAAGAATAGTTTATCATTACATCTAATGAAGTTTATTGTGCTTCAGTTACATTTACCAATGTGTTTTCACTGGCATAAGGTCTTTCCCACATACATTTACAAGTGTGTAAATAAACTTGAAGCTGGAAGTTGTTAGAGCAACTTACTACATTTTTAGGGACTGTGCCTGTATGGAAATGACAACAGGAAAATGATAATAAAGTTTCCTTCCTACTAATAAAGAGGGACAGATTTAGAAACCCGAGAAGGCTACAAGATCAAAGTCAAATTTGTCTTAGCACTACTACGGTGACTTGTTTCAAAGCAAAACTCAGACTCAGGGAATAGGCAGGTAGAAAGGCTTGCAAGCATTTCACTCTCCACAAATGAGTTCATCGTCTGGCAGGATTTCAGTAGCCACTAACAGAGGGGAAGAATCAAACCATCGCCAATGATCAGCTGTGCAGACATTCCCATAGTATAACACAGCAGTTCGAGCAGCAAATTGACCTGATGGAAACAATGTAAGTTTCTGCATGTCTAGGTCACAACTTTGTTAACAGGAGAAAAACAAAAACATGAAGAGGAGCATCCTTACTAGTGCCAGGGGTTGGCTCTCTTCCATGGGGTGGGTCTTGGTTTGGCCCAGACATTGGTAGGACCATCCCTCAATCTCTAATCTATCTGTTGAATCTTTATCCCTGCATGTCTTGTAAGCAAGGTAAGCTGTGGTTCCAAGTTTTGTGGGTGGGTTGCTGTTCTCTTCCCTCCTCTCCAGCTTATCACAGAGAGGCCATCACCCACAGGTTCTCTTTTTTCTGTAGGCCTTCTGTCCTCTGACCCCCATTCTCCCTGGGTCTGATTGCAGACAGGAGTCTATCAATTGCATGAGAGAGGTTCCTCCCAGCAGCAGTTTGAAAAAGATGCTGAGACTCACATCCAAACATCAGGCAAAGCATAAGGAGTCTAGTGGAAAATGGGGCGGGGAAAGGGGGGGATAGTGAGGATAAAAGGATAAAAAACACAAAAGAAAACAAGGAAAGAGGATGAACTCAGCCCCAATTTTACTTCATGAGAGGAGGGAGGGGGCTACACAGCCTGTAAAGTGAATAAACAATGACAAAAGAAAAAAACATGAGGTGGAAATAGAAATGACTGACTGGTGTGCTGACTTCCTTTAAGTGTTGAGTCTTCATCCTCCTAACAGGCATCTGATAGTGAACATTGGTCTTCAACACACTTGACACTGGGTTTTGCCCGGGTCTTATAATTGCTAGGAGCTATTGTCATTTTCAGTCTCCACATCAACTGTGCTGTGAAAAACATGATTGAAGTTCTCACAGATGCAGTGGAGCACTTGCTGTGAAGACCTAGGAAGCACACACATATCCAAAGGAGGACATTAGGTCTGAGTGCCACTCTCCATGCAGGGAAAGAAGACTAAGGGATCAAGATAAGGATGATGCCGAGAGGGGAACAAACAAGAGTCTTCTCTGCAGTGCTTCTCAAAGCTGTTTTTATTTGTGAAAAAGAGAAAAAGAGGCATAGTCAGCTGATTAGACAGCAGAACATTTCCCATAATATTCCATCATTTCAGAGGCAGGACAGAGCGGGAAGCAGGGGAGACAGAGCATCACACATGGATGAGTCTTCTAAGCATGTGTTCCTCCTCTATCACTTGTCTGCTGTCTTCCTCAGCCAGGTCAGCAGCAGCCCCCAGACTGCTGGCTACTGCCACAGCAGCCACTGCTGCCACCACTGCTGCCACAGCAGCCACTGCTGCCACTACTGCTGCCACAACAGCCACTGCTGCCACCACTGCTACAGCACCCAGAGCTGTGACGATGGCGACGCAGAGATCTGCGGGGCCTGTGGTGGCTCAGGCAGCAGCCACCACCCCCAGAGCTGCAGCCGCCCCCAGAGCTGGAGCCACAGCAGCCCCCAGAGCTGGAGCCACAGCAGCCCCCAGAGCCCAGGCTACAGCAGGAAGATGCAGGGGGACACTTAGGGGGACACTTAGGGGGACACTTTGGAGGGCACTTTGGGGTCTGGCACTTGGGAGGGCATTTAGGGGTGCACTTGGGAGGGGGCTGGCACTGCTGCTGGTTCTGTTGGCAGGACATCTTCACTGTGGCTGGTCAGGAGCTGTGAGAGAGACACATACATGTCAGATACAAGATACTGTGGCCACCTGGAACTTCCTGGACCCCAGAAACGTCACTGATTATCGTAGAAACACCATCTTCAGCCATCTCATTTATGATATATCATATGGTCCCATCCTGTTCCTCACGTCTTTGGAACATCAGACACCCCTGCACCTGGCATACTGCTACCTGGGGTCCAGCGGCACTGCATGGATATCTAGGGACATTTAGAAAGATCTGCTATTCTTAGTCCTCACACATGTGCCACTGTGTGGATTATTTCACAGAAAAATAATTGTAAAGGAAAAAAACTATCAGTACTTGAATGTGATTTTGGTTTAAAGTCAGTCTTTCAAAGGCCCTTCTGTCACGCGTAGAGCATATGGTCAGCCCCTGACAGAAAAATGTACAAACCCTGTTCAGACCTGCCCTGGGAGCACTAGCCTCTTTGTGAGGACAGAGTTCAGATGTATACAAATTATCATCTGCTCAGCTAAGGGTGGCAACTTAGTGTCATACTTGTGCTGTCCTCTTGGTCAGAGAAATCAGTGGACAGACCTCAGAAGCAGGGATCTCTTTCTTTCCCATGACAAAGTGATAAATAATCTGTTGACCAGTCCTAACTCTAAGTCTTGATTCGCAGGTAAGAGAGGAAACAAGCTTTCAAAAACCAACACCCCCATGGAGACCTGTCCAGATGCACAGTGCTCTGTGCTTGAGTATCCTGGACAAAGAGGTCCTATACACTGCAGGACCTTTATTCTATCCAGACATAAAACATACCTAGAGCTTTCCAGTGTCTCTCAGAACCAAGGCTGTGGCTTGTGTCTGTCCAGGCTGCCGTTGCCTTACTCCTCACACTTCACCATGTTCTATGATCTACCCGTATGTCCAAGGCTGAGGGATCCATCCTCTCTGTCTCCTGTCCAGCTATAGTCTGCCAAGAGTTCTGGTAAATAGTCTGTTCTTCCCTCCAGTGCCCACTTACCAGGATGATGGGCAGCACAAGATGCTTGGGTATCTCAGGCGGTGAGTGGATGGAAATGTCCTGTCCCTCAGTCCTTTTATGCTGAGCCTGGGTTCTGCCCCAGCCAGTGAGACAGTGCCTGCATATGGGTGGCCCTGCCTCCTGACACCCACAGGGTCTTGTGACTGGTGATGAGCAGTTATACCTCACCAGCCTTCCTCCTTGCAGCCCAGTAACTCTACATCTACTTTAGAGCCTGGCTCAGGCATGTGGGGAGGAAGTGGATTCCTGGATCCGTAGGCCTGGCATTCCTACAGAGGACCTGCTTTAGGCCCAACCATTTCTCCATCCTCCTCCTTTTCTACTGGTTCTTACTGTGATGTGTGCACCTTGTAGTCCATCTTGAGCTAGTAAGAAGTCTTTTGCATGTCGGCTTGCATCCATGCAGATTCCCAGCCTATGTGGGTGCACGTCAGACATCTTCAACAGTAAAACCTGTATGATGGATCTGGATCAACACACAGAAATGTTGAGGCACGTTTCTGATAGTCTATTTAGCCTGTGATTTTTCCCATTTTAACTGTTACAAAAGAATATTAAGGAGAATGTGTCCTGTACATGGATATGTGAAAATGAATGAAATTTCACAACACACTTAAAGGTGTCTCACAGAAGTGGAACATCATCACAAAGTCTTTACAACAGACATATGGGCAAAGTGCTATATATGGAGTGAGAAATGTGCTGTTTAAGCAAGGCAGTTGAGAGATGGCTCATTGGCGAGGAAAGCTTACTTCTCTTGTAGAGGATCTGAGTTTGGTTCTAAATGGTTCTGTTCACAACCAGCAATAAGCGCAGCTTCAAGGCGTCAAATGTCCTCTTCTTAACTCCAAAGTTACACTCACACATTCAAACAAACATGCACACTCATACACACACACACACACACTGACTCAAATAGAAGCATAGACACAGACAAAGACAACACACACACATACAGCACACACACAAACAGACAACACACATAAACTCAGATAACATATACATATACACACAGAGAAAGAGACTAACACAAACAATACATACACACACACACACACACAGTCTCACACACACACACAGTCTCACACACACACACAGTCTCACACACACACACACACAGTCTCACACACACACACAGTCTCACACACACACACAGTCTCACACACACACACACAGTCTCACACACACACACAGTCTCACACACACACACAGTCTCACACACACACACAGTCTCACACACACACACAGTCTCACACACACACATGAAAACAAAATTAAAAATAACATTCTTATATCTGAAGACAATCAGTAAGAGAAGATGGAGATATTCAACGAATAATATTTGTGAAAACATCACAAGAAAACACAGAGTTTTGCAAATATAATATGCATTAAAAATTATAAAGCAGTGGTTGTTACCTGAGTAGATTTCTTTATTTTTGTCTGTTTCTTTGCATTTCTCTTGGCATATGTTTTTATATCAGGTATTTTGCAAATTTACATTTAATTCTGTTTTAGGAATATAATACTTTTGTGCTTAATGTTTCAATATTGCTGAGTACTCTGTTGAAGCCAGCACACCTCTCTCATGGGAACTACATACTATATCCCTGGGGAGGTCACAATTGGCACATTAATAAGAAGAAAATGAGGGAAAGGACCCACATGGTGTGGAGGGAATGATGCTCTTCACCTATTAAAAACAACCCGCAACAGACCACATGGTGTGAGGTATTGTCAGTCTATTTCTGCATGGGAGAAAACACGGGTGACCGGGCCATGCAGGATATATTAAAAAGAATCACTTGTTAGTAATTCACAGGAATGCGTTTCAGTGCCCATTGGACCACTGTTCCCTCTGTGCCTCTGATTTTACTCCCATTCTACATGTCCATAGGCTGTTTATGAAGTTAAAATTTTATCTTATTGTTCTTTTCAGGATTTAAAAAAAAATAGTTGTGATTCATTATGCAAAGACATGATTGTAAGGAGTCATGCTTTAAGATTACCCTTAATCTAAAAATGTCCGTGAGAAGAGGCAAGGAAAACCCAAACTATGCTGACAAAATCTCTTCTCCTTAAATGCTGATGGACTCTGGAATTGTTTGGGACTATTTGTCACTTAACAGAAGTAAAGATCCTTATGACATCGGCCTTCTGTGCTACTTCACGTGAAATAATTCCCAGCTGCTCTAAATTTATTTCATCTTAAGTAAATGATGTACTTTCTGTGTTTTGGTTATGATTTCAGCTAAAATATAGGTTATAACCTTTCATGGACATGATAATGCAGTTTGTTTGCAATGCTTCCTTTCCCTTCAATCCATGATGTTTAATGCAGTCATGATGAATTCCTTAACCTTTCTTAGGCTTTGAGTTTTCTTACCTTCAGTAGTTGGACACATTCTTCCTGTAGATTCTGGTGATGTCTAAGTCTCTAACTAGCATCTTCATTGATGTGTAAGCTTAGGAACAGATGCTCCTAAAGACTTGGGTCACCACAAAGGAATCTAACCATTGAGGCACATGACATTGAAAATACTTCACTGTCTCATCTCGTTTGACTTTATTTCCCTATTCAGGTTGTTCCAAAAGGCTGAGCAATGGGGAGAGGCCAGAACTGATTCCTGATTTCCCCAATGGAGTTATGCATGGCTCACCTTGGGACTTGTAGGATGATGTGGCTGAGATGCCAGCTAGTGCACACTTCTACCTCTGAGGAAGACAACACCCAGGTCTTCATCTGGCCTGCCTGAGCATAGGTCTGTGTGAGTAGTACACTAGCTGCAAAAAGACTAGAAGCAAGCCTTGAGTGTCAGCTTTGGAGACTTAGGCCTCAAGCCAATATGGGTTACATAACTAGTTAACTGTCGACATTCTGAGATTGGGGTGTCAGGTGTTTCTATAAAGGTATTTTCCTATCTCCTTAATGTGAGAGAGCACCGAGAATGCTAAACAGAAACAATTCAAGTCAGAAATGTCCTTTTCTGTGTACTTCAAAGGCAGAATCGAGAACATGCAAAGCTAGTTTTTTTTTTCAGACAAAGCACATTTTATTTATTTTTTAAAATACATTTATTTTATTACACATGTATAAAACAAAATACATACATCAGGAAGAACCATGTGACAATTATGAGTTCTATAAATGTTACATTCATACCCAGATCAAGCCAATGGTCAGAACATTCTCCACAGTTGAGTGGAGAGTGGGATATGACTTTCTCACGTACTCTGGTGCCTCACATTTGACCATGTCTCCTGGAGGGGAGTCCTGGTGGCACTCAGAGGAAGGACAGCAGGTTACCAAGAAGAGACTTGATACCCTATGAGCATATACAGGGGAAGGTAATCCCCCTCAGGAGCAGTCATAGGGGAGGGGAATAAGGAGAAAATGGGAGGGAGGGAAGAATGGGAGGATACAAGGGATGGGAGAACCATTGAGATGTAACAAGAATAAATTAATAAAAAAAAGAAAAGAAAAGAAAATGTTACCTTCATGGTGGTTTCGCTATTTGTATTTGTGTAGCTTGAAGTAAACGTCTTTCCTGTGTTGTTGGATCTAAATTTCTGAATGAGATTCAATATCCTATCTCAACTCTAATAACTTAACTTCTTTATCTTGATCTAAAACTATCTTATCCCATAACCAACTAAAGGTGATTGTAAAACTATGCTATCTGGCCTTCAGTGCCCCTCAGAGACTTGAGAAGGAATAAAACTTAAATTCCTGAGTGAACCAGCAGTAGGGGTTAGCAGTTTCCAAAATGTACAAATTGGCTTAGACAGTTTATGGCTTGAACAGTCACCCGATACTCTCTATGACATTGGAGCCTCATCTTCGGCTTCTGGCCCAGTCATTGTTATAGAATTTAGTATATTGATATGAAACATAGGCATGTCAAGACTTATCAGATCTTAGCACAAGAATATATATCCTAAATCTAACAGACAGATATGACTCTATCAATAGATGAGGTAAAATAGTTGAATAAAGTCTTCAAAAGCCTCAGAGACACACAAAATATGACATTTAAAGTTGTTTTTATAATCCTAAATTTCTTGGATAGCAAGTTAACTCCTGTCAACACCCAGCCGACTTCAAAGAAGATGATGAGCATCAAAGAGCCTCCTTATGGAGATGGCTTCAAAGGTGGCAAACCAGCCATTGGGCAAAGTGTCCTTGTTCCTGCCTCAAACAGAATTCTGCCTAAAAATGGGCAGCTTAGATGCAGGCAGAGTCGACAGCTGCGCTATGCCAAGACAGGGTAAGCAAGTCCTCAATGTTCCTGCCTTGTGAATAAGTCTGGCAGAGATATTGGACAAAGCTGGTTTTGAATGAATTTGTTTTAGGTTTCAAGTTTTTTTAGTTGAAAATAAATGTTTTCTTAAAATACACTCTGAACAGATTTTCCTCTTCTTTCATCTCCTTCCAGATACTCCTCCACTTCCTCAGCTTTTGAACTCTATATATTCTTTCTCTTTCCCCTCAGAAAATAGGCAGAGTAAACAAATATGTAAGTAAATAATAAATAAAACATCAAAACAACATTAGCAAACAGAATAAAAAACAAAAGAAAAAACCAAGACCAGCACACACACACACACACACACACACACACACACACGCACACAGACACACACACACAGACACACACACACACGCATGCACGCACGCACACACGCACACACGCACGCATGCGCACACACACACATATAAAAACATTAGCAAACAGAATTAAAAAAACAAAAGAAAAAACCAAGACCAGCACACACACACACACACACACACACACACACACACACACACACACACACACACACACAAATATAATAACTCAGAATCGCAAACAAACCAAGTTTTAACAAAAGTTTATTGAACTAAAAAATATAATTAAAAATACTATGAAGCTAAATATCTCCAAAAATGTCACTGAGTTCTTTTTGTCCTTTTCATCTACTGCTAGATTGCCCTTAAGTGTGGTTTTTATATCAAGTGATAATTCATTAGAGAAAACTAATGTTTCCTTTGCTAATGAATGCCATTTGGAGATAGATTCTGAGAGAGGACAAGGCACTCCTGTCTCTTAGGTTCAAAGTGGAACACATCACCTCTCAAATGGCAGTGCTAGTGACAATGTCTTAAATAGAAGGACTCTAACCAGGTAACTGAAAAAAAAGTTATTAGGTAAATAGAAGCCTAAATTCTGCATTCCTCAGCAATCTCCTAAGGCAGATTTCCATTGAACCCAAACCTTACTTTATCTGTGTTCAATGGTCTTATACTTCAGTCCAGGGCATCTAGTCCTGGTCAGTGTAAACACCCTGTGTCATCTCAGAACCCCAACCCTGCTGAGTGTCATATAAGTCTACATGGTTGTCTGTCAGTTAGCTTCTTTCTCCCCGACCTCCCAGAGAGAAAGCCTTGGCCGTTTGATCCTTAATAACCTCATTCCACCCATGGAGTGGTCTCATTCAGTGATCTCACTGCTTTCTCGCTGACAGGACCTACAGTCTGAGCTGAATGGTCTTCCTTCTAACGGGTGTTTAATAGTGAGCATTTGCCTTCAACGTCTTTGAACTTGAAAAATCGTGAGGCTATATCATTGTGAAGAGTGATTGTTCTTTCTAAGTTTTCACATGAACTTTACTATTAAAAAGACCAAGGACGTTCTTAGAGATGTTTTACTGCATTTAGAAGGAAGTCATAGGAAACACATACATGTGTAAAGGCGGACAATATCTCTGAGTGTCACACTGATTGTAGGGAAGAGTACTAAGGGATGAGGATGAGGAAGACGCTGAGAGAAAAATAATCAAGAGTCTTCTCAGGAATGGTGGGTGGGCTTTTTTATTATTATTACTTGTAACAAAGAGACAAATGGACACTGTAATCTGGTGAGGAGAATGCAGAACATATCCCTACAGATATCAGTGCCTCAGAGGGCAGGGCGAGGAGAAGAGCAGGAGGAGATAGAGCAGAAAGAATTGATGAGTCTTCTGAGCATGTGTTCCTCCTCTATCACTTGTCTGCTGTCTTCCTCAGCCAGGTCAGCAGCAGTCCCCAGACTGCTGGCTACTGCCACAGCAGCCACTGCTGCCACCACTGCTGCCACAGCAGCCACTGCTGCCACCACTGCTACAGCACCCAGAGCTGTGACGATGGCGACGCAGAGATCTGCGGGGCCTGTGGTGGCTCAGGCAGCAGCCACCACCCCCAGAGCTGCAGCCGCCCCCAGAGCTGGAGCCACAGCAGCCCCCAGAACCCAGGCTACAGCAGGAAGATGCAGGGGGACACTTAGGGGGACACTTTGGGGTCTGGCACTTGGGAGGGCACTTGGGGGTGCACTTGGGAGGAGGCTGGCACTGCTGCTGGTTCTGTTGGCAGGACATCTTCACTGTGGCTGGTCAGGAGCTGTGAGAGAGACACACACATGTCAGATACAAGATACTGTGGCCACCTGGAACTTCCTGGACCCCAGAAACGTCACTGATTATCGTAGAAACACCATCTTCAGCCATCTCATTTATGATATATCATATGGTCCCATCCTGTTCCTCACGTCTTTGGAACATCAGACACCCCTGCATCCGGCATACTGCTACCTGGGGTCCAGCGGCACTGCATGGATATCTAGGGACATTTAGAAAGATCTGCTATTCTTAATCTTCACACATGTGCCACTGTGTGGATTATTTCACAGAAAAATAATTGTAAAGGAAAAAAAACTGTTAGTACTTGACTGTGATTTTGGCTTAAGGCCAGTATTTCAAAGGACCTTCTATCACACTAAGGGGGTATGATCAGACCCTGACAGAAAAATGGTCTGTTCAGACCTGCCCTGGGAGCACTAGCCTCTTTGTGAGGACAGAGTTCAGATGTATCCAAATGATCATCTGCTCAGCTAATGGTGGCAAGGTCACTGCCATGCTGGTGGTGTCCTATAGACCAGAGAAGGATGTGAGCAGATCCAGGAAGCAGGGCTCTCTTTCCTCCCCAAGCCAAAGTGAGACCATGTTGCCCTTTCCTGACTCCAGCTCTTCACTGGAAGGGACTGGAAGTGTTTCCTTCAGAATCCAACTCTCCCGTAAAGCCTGTCCATGTGCAGTTCTCTATGCTGGAGTGACCTGGCCTGAGGGATCCCATAGACTGAAGAAACTGTGTTCCCTCCAGCCCAGAACACCCAAAGGTTTCCAGTGTCTCTCAGAACCAAGGCTGTGGCTCCTATGTGTCAAAGCTGCCATTGCCTCACCCCTCACACTCGTGTTCAGATCTATCAATATGTCGCCTCACCCCTCACACTCGTGTTCAGATCTATCAATATGTCACCTCACCCCTCACACTCGTGTTCAGATCTATCAATATGTCCTCACGTCTGAGCAATCCTTCAGTGCCTGTCCAGCTCTAGTCTGGTACCCTTCTGGTAAAGTCTCTGCTCTTCCCTCCAGTGGACACTTACCAAGTTGATGGGCAGCACAAGATGCTTTGGTATCTCAGGCTGTGAGTGGATGGAAGTGCCCTGTCCCTCTGTCCTTTTATTCTGAGCCTAAGTTCTGTCCCAGCCAGTGAGACAGTGGCTGAGCATGGGACGCCCTGCCTCCTGACACCCACATGGTTTTGTGACTGGTGATTGGTAATGAACGGATCATCCTCATCAGCGTTCTGCCATGTGGCCCAGGCGTGCTGCGTCTATCTTAGAGCATGGCTTAGGCATGAAGTGAGGAAGTGGATTTCTTGATCCTTACCCCTGGCATACCTGAGGAGTGTCTATCTTAGGACACCAGGTATTTCTCCATCTTCCTCCCCGCCCCCCCTTTGGTGGTTCTTAGTATGATCTGTGCAGCTTGTAGCCATGTTGAGCTAATAAAACATTAAAGTGTCTTGCATGTCTACTGCCATCCGTGCACTTTTCCAGCTGTGCCTATGTGGGTGCAGTTTAGACATCTGTAGCAGTAAAACCCTACATAATTGAGCTGGCTCAGCATGAAGATATGTTGGGGTGTGGTTCTGAAAGTCTATTTGGCCTGTGTCATTTACCACTTAAACTATTACAACAGAATATTAAGAAGAATTTTTATAAGAATGCTATAGAATAATTAAATATCAAAAAGGGAATAAGAAGTAATGCCTCAAAATAAATAAATAAGTAGATAAATAGTGCCTCACAGAGGCAGGTGATCACATTAGACTGTTGACAAAAAACATATGTGAGACTTGCTACATGTTCGATGATGATTCTACCATTTTATAAGCTATAATCATGGACTGAGAGAATGGTTCATCATTAAAACAATGTATTCCTTTAACAGAGGCCTGAAGTCAGCTCCCAGCACCTGATTTGGATGGCTACTTTAAGTCCATTTCCAGAAGAAACAATGACTACATTTTTGACCTCCAAAGGCACAGGTGGTCACGTAAGCACACATACATTTACATAGATATGCACACAAATGTATAATTAAAAATATAAATAAAATGTTTACAAACAATAATTGAAGGAAGGTGGAAATCTGCAGTATATATTGTATGTATGAATATGTCACAAGAAAGCCTATTATTTTGTAAAATTAATGTATACTAATAATTAAAAAGTGCTTCCGTCTAAAGTGCTTGATTTTGTAAAATTTATCTTCACATATGTTTATATGGTATATCTCATGTTTTCTTATGTGTCCTTGCTTACGTCTATGATAGTATTATTTTTACTGTTTCAATATTACTAGATATTCTGTAGAAGCCAGCACACCTCTGTCATGGAAATTGCATGTTATTTCTGGTGACGTTTCAGTTGGGGAAGAGGTAAGAAGAGCTTCAAAAAAGAGATTCATACAAAACAGAAAGAATAATGTTTCTAAATGAGAAATAGATGGAAAGAGCATACATATGCTGTGAGACCGAGTCGATCTATTCCTGCATGTGAAACAGTAGTTACTTGCACCGTGTCCCCACCTGCAGGGCAGCAAGTGAGTTTTAAAGAAGCAGTCATTGTTTGTATACCCGCTGTATTAGAGCAGGGAGTTGATAGTGTGACTCCTTAGGACTTTTTCAGGTACTCGTACCCTGCTCCTCCATCCTGCGCGCTCTCCCTCACCCTTTCCTAATCTGAACTCACTCTTCTCCTTTCTCTCGGATCAGATCACTTGTGCCCTGCTACCTCCTTCTCCAATGCTCCCCCATACCAGACCCCTGGCGATGGTCCCTTTTTACTTTCCTGGTTTCTGAAATTACTCTACAATATGTTCTCATATCTGAAGATACAGAGCTAGGAGCCTGTGGTGAGATGGAACGTATGATGGCATTTGTTTCTTTGTGTCCAGCTTACCAAACTCAATATGATTGTTCCTACTTTCACCCATTTTCCTGCAAAGATCATTTTACGTTTCTTTACAGCTGATTATTACTCAATAACGGTTATCTGTATCGTGTTTTTACTATTCATTTGTCCATTGAAGGGCACTTAAGTTGTACAGATATATGACCAAGCGAGTCTCTGTAGGGTTGGATGTATCATGTTTTTACTATTTATTTGTCCATTGAAGGGCACTTAGGTTGTACAGATACGTGACCAAGCGAGTCTCTGTAGGGTTGCATGTGGAGGAGAAGCCTTCTTTTGAGTTGTTGAGCAGAGTTGTCCAATAGAATTCCAAAACCATCCAGGCTACCACTGTGGTCCATGGTAGTCTCCCCGGGGTGGACGTTAAGCACCTTCTGCTGAAGACACCATCCACTTCAGACACAAGGTCCAGACGCCCATGGACTAGAAATTTCAGGTGAATGTGCCCAGCGAGCTTCCATAGGAGGGAAGCCACTAACAGTCCCATCAAAGCTGCGATGCATATAAAACATAACAACACCCAGCATGGCATGGCGTTATGACCGTAAGGACGCAGGACTGGCACATGAATCTTGGTGACCAGCAGCTCTCTAATTTGAAGTAAGATCTGATAGACGGAAGGGAAAATTGCCTGGTATTGAAAACCTAGTGAATCCATTATCCCAGCTAATGAGGTCATGGGTTGTGGAGGATATTCTGTAACCAACACTTTACTAAACCAGCACAATCCGTAACCACGTTCTAACTACTTCTTGCTGTAGCCCCAGGTGAGTGTAGTTCTCACACCTCATCAGAGGAACTTCTCACTTCTCTCTGCAATAGATGGAAACCGTTACAGAAAACCACAACTGTTGAAAATGCTGCAGAGCTGCAGAGCTGCAGAGCCCAGACCTGACTGATTCATCCACGACACTAGCCCATCACTTAAGGCTCAGGGGTCAGGGGCCATTATGGACGAGGGGACAGGAAGACTGTATGATCCAGAGGAACAAGGTGTTGGTTGTGCAATTATGTCTCCTAGAACCGTCAGAAGCTACTCTCAAAAAGTCTCAGCAACATGGCTATTTAAGCGTGAACAGAGCATGAGCCACTGTACGCATGCTGACATGGATTAGGAAAACCTATGAGGTCTCAATACTGCACAAAGAACTAAATGTGTATGTAAAAAAAATGTTTAATTAAAAAAATAAACCACTTTATAGACATTGTTTTCTAGGGAAGCCCTTGTGACCTATTGTGCCAAACACAAGAAATGGGCGCTCCAGGGAGAAGGCAGAAGAAGGTGAAGATGCCTGGAGACATGGGGCCTGGGAAGGGGCTTAGAATAGATGCCATCTCCCTTTGCAGTGTGCGCCTCTATGTGTTGAAAATTCAGCTACACGTTTTAGAATCTGGAAAGCTAACGTTCTTAGTTGATACATAGTGATTGCACATATTTATGAGCACAGTGAGATGTGGATAATGAGTAAAGCATGTAATGATCATGGGAAGTAGCATATTATTCACCTCAAGCATTATTCTGTGTACAATGACCAAGCATGGTAAAGAGCACAGCCATCACCTCGAACATTTATCATCTCTTTATCCAGAGAATGTTAAAATGCTCTAGTTTATTTAAAGATATGAAGTAATCAATTGTTAACGGTAACTACTACTTTAATGATCCACAGGACAAAAGACCATAATATACCTAAGTAGACAGTCATTTTGTTTTGGTTTTGAATAAGATCTCACTGTGTCGACCAGGCTGGCATTGAACTGACAGAGATCCTCCTGCCTGTATCTCCTAAGTCACGAGAATAAAGATATGTGCCACCATGACCTGCAAAGTAGCTTGGGTTTTGATGTTGTTGTTTGTTTCTCTGTGTGGCTTTGGCTGCCCTGGAACTCACTCTGTAGACCAGGCTGGCCTAGAACTCAGAAACCCGCCTGTCTCTGCTTCCCGAGTGCTAGGATTAAAGACATACACTGCCACCTCCAGGCTTACATTTGTATATCCATTGAAAAAGTGAATGTTTAACTCTCTGTAAAAGAACTGTAATTCACAAAATAAACAGCGATATAATTAAAAAAAAAAAAAAAAAGAAGTACAAACAAGTAAGAAATGCTGTGAGTGGAAGATAGTCTTCCCCAGGGAAGAGGACACCAACTGCCTCTTCCGGAAGTATTTCTTACTTACTCTCAAAACTGTTCTTAGGTAAATGATGTTATTTTTTCATAATTTGTTTATGGACCATACACCATGCCCTGTGACTCCCAGGATAAGGAAGCTGGGTTCCACTCTTTTCTTTTAAGCCATCAATATTTAATGCAGTTATTACAGCCTTTGTTAGGGCATGTGTGTGTGTGTGTGTGTTTTTTTTTTTTTTTTCTTTCTTCAGTAGTTGGCCACAGCACTATGCATACAGTAGATAATTATATGATGTCTAAGCCTCTCACTAGCACCATCAGTGATGTCTCAGGTTGTAAATATCTGTTCCTTATGGCTTAGGTCACTGCACAGGAACAAGAACTCTCTGAGACAGACAGAGGCATGCATTTCATCACGACCTTGAGAGACCTGACACTGTCGCGCCTCTTCTGACATTTGCTCTCCTATTTAGGTTGTTCCAAAGCCATTAGTAACAGGGAGAGGCCCAGAATTGATCCCTGGTTTCCACAATGGCAGTTCTTCTCAGCTCAGCTCCTGACTTCTAAGAAGACTGAGACGAGATGCATCTGGTGCAGACATTTGCGTGCGCCAACGCCCAGTGCCTCTGCTGAGGTGCATGGGCACAGGTATGCTGAGCACCTTGCTTGCTGAAAGTGACGGGGCACACAGACTTAAAGCCAATATTAACAATTTGACCAGCAAGCATCTGGCGTTTTGGGGGGGGGGTTCAACTATCAGCGTGTTTCCTAAACATAAGACAAAGGCAAATTTTCTCCATCACATAGAATATAGGTGAACACTGAGAGATCTATGCAAGAATCAATTCAAATGAAAAAAAAAGTTCTTTCAAGTAATTCCAGTATTGACATATTTTTCTTGCTCTGTTTTGTTAATCTGTTTAACAATTACAAATCATGAAACAACACTGTTACACATAAATTTGTTTTTTTAAAGTTCTTTATACATCTTTTATATTAGACCTCTATCAGATATGTAGTTGGTAAAAATATTGTCCCATTCTGTAGGTTGCCACTTTTCAAAACAATGGGACCCTTTGCCGTACAGAACCTTCTCAGTTTCATAAGGTCACACTTATCGATTGTGGGTCTCAGTGCCTGTGCTAACAGTGCCGTCTGTTCAGAACGTCTTCTATGCCAGGCCCTCTTCTATCAGGTTCAGGGTACCTGGTTTTATGTTGAGCTCTATGATCTATTTAATGTTGAGTTTTGTACAAGGTGATAGGTATTTAGGGCATAGAGGCTAAGAATTACAATGACCTCTTGATGGAATTTTCTTCTGAGAATATGTAGTAACTTTCCCTATCTCTTCCGATCAGTTTTGGTTTTAAGTCTATTTTGTCAGCTGTTAAAATGGCTACACCAGCTTTCATCTTAGGCCCCTTTATATGTAACATATTTTTCTACCCTTTTAGTGTGAGGGTGATGTCTCTCCTTGATGTTAAGATGAGTTTCTTAGATGCAGCAAAGGGATAGATCATGTTTTCACATCCATTCTGTTAGTCTTTGTCTTTTAATTGAGGAAATGAGATCAGTGATATTTAAAGATATCAATGAGCAATGTTTGTTAATTCTGGCTTTTATTGCAGTGTGATGTTGGTGTGTGTGTGTGTGTGTGTGTGTGTGTGTGTGTGTGTGTGTGTGTGTGTGTGTGTGCCCTCTTTTGACTTGTTCATCTGGGATTACTTATTCTCTGTATTTTCTTGGGTGTGGTTAACCTCTTGAAGTTGAAGTTTTCCTTCTAGCAGCTTCTGTAGGTCCAGATTTGCAGATATGTATTACTTAAATTTAGTTTTAATGGGATGCTTTATTTTCTCCATCTATTGTAATTGAAAGTTTTGCTTGGTATAGGAGTAGTCTGGGATGCCATCTGTGATCTCTTAGAATCTTCATGACATCTGTGAAGGCCCTTCTGGGTTTTAGGTCACCATTGAAAAGCCAGGTCTTATTCTAGTAGGTCTCCCTTTATATGCTATTTGGTCACATTCCTTTCAACTTTTTAATATTCTTCTCTGTTCTATACATTTACTGTTTTTATTATTACGCATTGAGGGAAATTTATTTTTTGGCCCAGTCTATGTGATGTTCTACATGTTTATTATACTTTGATAGGTATCTTTATGCTAGGAAATCTTTCACTTGTAATTTTGTTTAAAACATTTTCTGTGTCTCTGACCTGGATTTCTTCACCTTCCTCTATTCTTATTATTCTTATATTCTATATATTAGTCTTTGCAGGGTATCCCAGATATTTCTGGATGTTTTGTGTCAGGTGGGGTTTTTGACATTAATATCTTCTATGACTGAGATATCCATTTCTTTTATTGTGTCTTCAATGTCTGAGATTCTTTCTTTTATCTCTTGCATCCTGGTGGTGAGGCTTGCCTGTAAGGTTCCTGTTCAAATTCCTAATTTTTCTAAATTTCTCATTTCCAGATTTCTCTTAGTTTAAGTTTTCTTTATTGATTCTACTTCCACTTTCAAGTCTTGTACTGTTTTAGTCATTTCCTTTCACTGTTTGTTTGTGTTTTCATAGATGTCTTTAAGGGATGATTTACTCATTGCCTCTTTAAGGTTACCTATCATATTTATAAAGGCTGTCTTAGGTATTTTTTTTATTTTTCGGCTATGTTGCAATTCTCAGGTACTTCTATGGTTGGGTCGTGGAACAGGGTCAGAGCAGAGGAGGGAGAGTGGAGATGTGAATCTTGCCTGCTGGTTTCCCTGGCCTGCTTGACTGACCAGTATGCAAGGACTGTCTCTTGGTATTGGAAGCTAGGATCATGGGATGTGTGAGGGGGAAGAAAGTTTGAGGAGAACATCTACATGATCCCGGGGAGATTGAGGCAAAAAGAAAAGGAAGGTTGCAACAAGTGGCCTGTTAAATAGGAGACTGAGGCAAAGAAGAAAGGAAGGTAGCATCAGGTGGCCTATTAAAGAGCTATATAAAGGCTGGGGAGTTGGATTTGGAGGAGAAAGAGAGAGGTGATAATTTATAGTTATCCTGCCTAGGAATGTAAAAAACCTAACTATAAAGAGAACAAATAACCTAATTTAAAAATGTTATAAACTCTGGTGCCTGATATTTGACCACCTCCCCTTGTTGGGGAGGCCTGGTAGCACTCCAAGAAAGGATAAGCAGGATACCAAGATGAGACTTGATAGCCTATGACCATGTAGTGGGGGAGGAGGTCCCCCTCGGTCATAGAACTAGGGAAGGGGAACAGGGTGAAAGCGGGAGGCGCGAGGAACAGGAGGATACAGGTGATGGGATGATAATTGAAATGTTCGAAGTTTACTGCATGTATTGTCCTTGGCTGGTGACGTAGTTTAGCAGGACCCCTGGGTCCAGATCTGCCCATTAATGTTCTACTTGTAGGTTTCTAGGACCCTTAGATCCTTCTATTTCCCCATTCTCCCATATGTCTCTCACCTAGAGTCCCAATAGGATGTCCTCACCTCTATCCCATTTTCCTGGTAAGTGAAGACATTCATGGGACATACTCCTTGGGTTAGTGTCCAGATGTAAGTGAGTATATACTATTTGACTCTTTCTGCTTCTGGGTTAACTCACTCATTATGATCATTTCTAGTTCAATCCATTTGTCCACAAATTTTGGAAATTCCTTGTTTTTAATAGCTGAGTAGTATTCCATAGTGTAAATGTACTACAATTTCTTTATCCATTCTTCTACTGAGGGACACTTAGGCTGTTTCCATGTTCTGGCTATTGTGAATAAGGCTGCTATGAACATGGTTGAGCAAATTTTCTTGTTGTGTGCTGGAGCACCTTCTGGGTATATTCCAAGGAGTGGAATAGCTGGGTCTTGCAGAAGCCCTATTTCCAGTTTTCTGAGATAGCACCAGATAGATTTCCAAAGTGGCTGTACTAGTTTGCATTCCCACCAGCAATGAAGGAGTGTTCCTCTCTCTCCACATCCTCGCCAGTATGTGGTGTCACTTGAGGTTTTGATCTTAGCCATTCTGACGGGTGTAAGATGGAATCTCAGAGTTGTTTTGATTTGCATTTCCCTGATGACTAAGGAGGTTGAGCATTTCTTTAAGTGTTTCTCAGCCCTTCAATATTCCTCTGTTGAGAATTCTGTTTAGTTCTGAGCCCCATTTCTCTTTTTTTTTTTAAGTAGAGAGTGAATCTTTTTTTTTTAGTCTATATTTTTTTATTAATTTATTCTTGTTATATCTCAATGTTTATCCCATCCCTTGTATCCTCCCATTCCTCCCGCCCCCCCCCCCCATTTTCCCATTATTCCCCTTCCCTATGACTGTTCCTTGAGGGGGATTACTTCCCCCTATATATTCTCATAGGGTATCAAGTCTCTTCTTGACTACCTGCTGTCCTTCCTCTGAGTGCCACCAGGTCTCCCCCTCCAGGGGACATGGTCAAATGTGAGGCACCATAGTACGTGAGAAAGTCATATCCCACTCTCCACTCAACTGTGGAGAATATTCTGACCATTGGCTAGATCTGGGTAGGGGTTTAAAGTTTACCTTCTGTATTGTCCTTGGCTGGTGCCTTATTTTGAGCGGGACCCCTGGGCCCAAATCTGCCTATTATATTGTTCTACTTGTAGATTTCTAGGACCCTCTGTATCCTTTTATTTTGCTATTCTCCCATGCGTCTCTCATTTAGAGTCCCAGTAGGATGCCTTCCCCTCTGTCCCAGTTTCCTGGTAAGTGAAGGCTTTCGTGGGACATGTCCCTTGGGCTAGTATGCAGATAAAAGTGAGTATATACCATTTGATTCTTTCTGCTTCTGGGTTAACTCACTCATTATGATCATTTCTAGCTCAATCCATTTATCCACAAATTTCGGGAATTCCTTGTTTTTAATAGCTGAGTAGTATTCCATAGTGTATATGTACCACAGTTTCTTTATCCACTCTTCTACTGAGGGACACTTAGGCTGTTTCCATATTCTGGCTATTATGAATAAGGCTGCTATGAACATGGTTGAGCAAATTTTCTTGTTGTGTGCTGGAGCATCTTCTGGGTATATTCCAAGGAGTGGAATAGCTGGGTCTTGAGGAAGCCCTATTCCCATTTTTCTGAGAATGCACCAGATAGATTTCCAAAGTGGCTGTACTAGTTTGCATTCCCACCAGCAATGAAGGAGTGTTCCTCTCTCTCCACATCCTCGCCAGCATGTGGTGCCGCTTGAGTTTTTGATCTTAGCCATTCTGATGGGTGTAAGATGGAATCTCAGAGTTGTTTTGATTTGCATTTCCCTGATGACTAAGGGGGTTGAGCATTTCTTTAAGTGTTTCTCAGCCATTTGATACTCCTCTGTTGAGAATTCTCTGTTTAGTTCCAAGCCCCATTTCTCAATTGGGTTATTCGGTTTGGTGGTGTTTAATTTCTTGAGTTCTTTATATATTTTGGATATTAGACCTTTGTCAGATGTAGGGTTGGTGAAGATCCTTTCCCAGTCTGTAGGCTATTGCTTTGTTCTCTGGACAGTGTCTCCTGCCTTACAGAAGCTTCTCAGCCTCATGAGGTCCCATTTATTAATTGTTGACCTTAAGGCCTGGGCTGTTGGTGTTCTGTTCAAGAAGTTGTCTCCTGTGCCAATGAGTTCCAGGCTCTTCCCCGCTTTTTCTTCTAATTAGTTTAGTGTCTCTGGTTTTATGTTGAAGTCTTTAATCCATTTGGACTTGAGTTTTGTGCATGGTGACAAATATGGGTCTAATTGCATTTTTTTTACACATACACATCCAGTTAAACCAGCACCATTTGTTGAACATGCTATCCTTTTTTCATCGAATAGATTTGGCTTCTTTGTCAAAACTCAAGTGACCATATGTGTGTGGATTCATTTCTGGGTCTTCAATTCAATTCCACTGATCAACCGGCCTACTGCTGTGCCAATACCATGCTGTTTTAATTACTGTTGCTTTATAGTACAGCTTGAGATCAGGTATGGAGATTCCTCCAGAGGATCTTTTATTGTACAAGATTGTTTTAGCTGTTCTGGTTTTTTGTTTTTCCATATGAAGTTGAGAATTGAAGTTTCAATGTCCTTAAAAATTGTATAAGTATTTTGATAGGGATTGCATTGAATCTGTAAATTTCTTTTGGTAAGATAGCCATTTTTACTATGTTAATTCTCCCAATCCATGAGCAAGGAAGGTCATTCCATCCTCTCATGTCATCTTCAATCTCTTTCTTCAGAGTTTTGAATTTTTTTTTCAAACAAGTCCTTCACTTGCTTGATTAGAGTAACTCCTAAATATTTTATATTGCTTGTGGCTAACATGAAGGGTGTAGTTTTCCTAATTTCTTCCTCTGCGTGATTGTTATTTGTATATAAGAAGGCTGCTGACTTTTTTGAGTTCCACCAGGTCTCCCCCTCCAGGGGACATGATCAAATGTGAGGCACCAGAGTACATGAGAAAGTCGTATCACACTCTCCACTCAACTGTGGAGAATGTTCTGACCATTGGCTAGATCTGGGAAGGGGTTTAAAGTTTACCTCCTGTATTGTCCTTGGCTGGTGCCTTAGTTTGAGCGGGACCCCTGGGCCCAAATCTGCCTATTATATTGTTCTACTTGTCGATTTCTAGGACCCTCTGGATCCTTTTATTTTGCTGTTCTCCCATGCGTCTCTCATTTAGAGTCCCAATAGGATGCCTTCCCCTCTGTCCCAGTTTCCTGGTAAGTGAAGGCTTTTGTGGTAATTTTGTATCCAGCCAATTTACTGAAGGTGTTTATCAGCTGAAGGAGTTCTCTGGTGGAATTTTGGGGGTCATTTATGTACACAATCATATCATCTGAAAATAGGGATAATTTGACTTCCTCCTTTTCCATTTGGATACCCTTGATCTCCTTTTGTTGTCTTATTGCTCTGGCTAGAACTTCCAGTACTATATTGAAGAGATATGGAGAGAGTGGGCAGCCTTGCCTTGTTCCCGATTTTAGAGGAATTTCCTTGAGTATCTCACCATTTACTTTGATTTTGGCTATTGGCTTGCTGTATATAGCCTTTCTTATGTTGAGGAAAGTGCCTTGTATCCCCAATCTCTCCAAAACTTTAAACATGAATGGGTGTTGGATTTTATCGGATGCTTTCTCTGCATCTAAGGAGATGATCATGTGGTTTTTTATTTTCAGTTTGTTTATATGGTGGATTACATTCATGGATTTGCATATATTAAACCATCCCTGCATGCCTGAAATGAAGTCTACCTGGTCATGGTGAATGATATATTTGGTGTGTTCTTAGATTTGGTTTGCTAGTATTTTATTGAGTATTTTTGCATCAATGTTCATAAGAGAAATTGGTCTGAAATTCTCTTTCTTTGTTAGGTCTTTGTGAGGCTTAGATATCAATGAGACTATGGCCTCATAGAATGAATTTGGTAATGTTCCATCCATTTCTATCTTTTGGAGTAGCTTGAAGAGTATCAGTATTAGCTCGCCCTTGAAGGTCTAGTAGAATTCTGCACTGAAACCATCTGGCCCTGGGCTTTTGTTGTTGTCCTTGTTGTTGGGAGACTATCAATGATTGATTCTATTTCTGTAGGGGAAATTGGACTATTTAGCTTGTTTATCTGTTCTTCACTCACTTTTGGCAAGTGAAATTGATCAAGAAAATCGTCCATTTCCCTTAGATTTTCAAATTTTGTGGCGTATATGCCTTCAAAGTAGGATCTTATGATTCTTTGAATTTCTTCAGTGTCTGTTGTTCTGGCTCCCTTTTCATTTCTGATTTTGTTGATTTAGATACTGTCTCTCTGCCTTTTAGTTAGTTTGGCTAACAGTCTCTCTATCTTGTTGATTTTTCAAAGAACCAGCTCTTGATTTTTTTATTCTTTGGACTGTTCTCTTTGTTTCTAATTTATTAATTTCAGCCCTGAGTTTGATTATTTTCAGACATCTACTCCTCTTGGGTGTTTCTGCTTCTCTTTTTTCTGGGGCTTCCTGCTGTGTCATTAAGTTGCTTATGTGGGATGTTTCCAATTTTTTTTAAAGGCACTTAGTGCTATGAATTTTCCTCTTAGCACTGCTTTCAATAGCCTAAGTGTCTCTCAGTAGAAGAATGGATAAAGAAATTGTAGTACATTTACACTATGGAATACTACTCAGCTATTAAAAACAAGGAATTCCAGAAATTTATGAACAAATGGACTGAACTAGAAATGATCATAATGAGTGAGTTAACCCAGAAGCAGAAAGAGTCAAATGGTATATACTCACTTACATCTGGACACTAGCCCAAGGGGCATGTTCCAGGAATGTCTTCACTTACCAGGAAAGTGGGACAGAGGGGAGGACATCCTATTGGGACTCTAGGTAAAAGAAGAATGGGAGAATGGGGAAATAGAAGAATCCAGAGAGTCTTAGAAACCTACAAGTAGAACATTATGACAGGCGGATCTGGACCCAGGGGTCCTGCTAAACTATGGCACTAACCAAAGACAATACGTGCAGTAAACTTCAAACCCCTACCCAGATCTAGCCAATGGACAGAACATTCTTCACAGTTGAATGGAGAGTGGGGTCTGACTTTCACACGAACTCTGGTGCCCCATATTTGACCACGTCCCCTGGATGGGGAGGCCTGGTAGCACTCAGAGGAAGGATAGCAGGCTACCAAGAAGAGACTTGATACCCTATGAGCATATACAGGGGGAGGAGGTCCCTCTCAGTCACAGTCATAGGGGAGGGGAGTAAGGGGAAAATGGGAGGGAGGGAGGAATGGGAGGATAGAAGGGATGGGATAACAATTGAGATGTAATATAGATAAACTAATAAAATATATTTAAAAAATAAAAAATCCATTCATAGCCTAAATAAATTTCTGAGTTAAATTTAATAAATAAATAAATAAGTACCTACAATGTAATATAAACTACATATGAAGGCAAGTCCTAATGGATTAGAGAAGATGAACATCTTCTGTTTATGCTATATTTGGTTTATGAGAAATAATTTACCCATGTAATTTAATTTATACTTAAATATATATTTAAGTATAAATTTTCCAAAACAAATTACAAATATTTTAATGCAATTTTAAAAATTCAAATGAAGATATTCTAATTGAGAACTTCAATATTAATGAAGTATCTTTAAATGATTTAATTATACTTATGATTTAAACACTTTCAGTGAAGGCTATGCTTGTATACCTAATGTATTCTTTATATGAAATGTCTGAAATGGAACTTATTGAAATTCTTTCAGAAAATTCAAACTCATAGTGTAGCAAGGTGTTTTTCTATCTGTTCACTGGTGTATTTCTATCATTTGAACTCCTGGCATATACTTAGCATTTACTGATTATTTTTCCATTGGGTATTTTAACTTTTCTATTTTTGCTTTGTTTATATGATTTGTATTTATTAGAAATTTTTTCTGGATAAAAACTGGCTCATCAGAATAAACCTTTGTTCTGTTTCTTTTGTGCAATTAACATAGTTTTCCAGCCTGAGTCATGTTTTCTGATTATTTTTTAATTTTGTATTTACTGGAAACTATATACTGTATTATTTCCCTTTAATTTTACATTTTAACCTATTTATTTGTGTCATCTATCTACCTATCTATCTATCTATCATTATTTGGATCTTTTCTGTTTATCTTCAACCCTGGGAGGAGTTAGAGAAAGTGTTATCAGAATGTACTGTATGAAGTTTAAAATTTTTAACTTATTCAGCTACTCTACTGATACATGAAGACCCACTTGACATATTTGATATTATATCATGCACTGGGACACTTTCTGGGTAGTCTGTTCACTCCCATTGGCTCTTTTATTGTATTTTCCAAGAATGAGATCTAGTTTTTGCACTTGAAGAACTTACTGGACAAAAGGTCGTAAGGACTTTAAAACAACCCCAATTATCAGTCTGGGTCTGTGGAACTGAAGTATCCTGTATTTCCAGGAAGGAAGGAATAAGAAAAGAATCTAACAGACTGGTCAAGCTCTTTACTTGTGCCTCCACAAGCCATGAGCCATATCATGAAAATTCTAAGACCCTCCAGCCTCTATTTTGATTTTTGTAGAGTAGATTGAGCATGGACTTGGTGTCACAGAAATTTTAATGACTGAATAGTATAAACTGAGGGGCCCAAGGTTAATGAGCCTGTTATTTGGAACTACAAGTGACAGCCCACGTAATAATTCACATTAGTTAGAATGTGGACAGCAGGACAAGGTGTATTCTTCAGGGAATGAGAAGATGGGTGACCCCAAGCTAGCCAACGAGAGTGTCCTCTTGATCATTGTCTGGAAACAGTGGACCCTGGAGACCCTCCCTCCAGTGAGCTGAGCCTAAAACAGCGAGGGAGGTGTTCATAGAGGGCATCTGGAGCTTCTTGTGTTGCTCACCTATGTTAACGTCTTAGCCTCCGAACAGATGGCAATTCTTGGGATGTCCCTGCTTGAAAAGGATGTATCCTCTCAAAAGAGGGAGAGAATTAACCATATCCAGTCACCAGCGCATGACACTGGGTCAAGGGTTCATCAGAGAGCCAGAAAAGAAAGACAAGTTTACAAGGACCCCCATATGTAAGGAGTCTCAGGCCATAAAGATCTGCCGGTCCTCATAAAAGTGTCTTAGAACCTGGGGACTGGGCAAAACAACAAAGAGACAATTCTTCCCCTCCAGGCTGAGTATTCTCTGGTTTCCTAATCTCCCTGGAAGAACCTACCCATATTAAAACATAGGTGTTTGTGACTTATGGAGCTCGAGTAGGGAGAGAGGCCCAGCCCTTGTCACTTTGGTCTCAGAACATGCTGTCGGTACATTGGTGATCCATGGTTGCCAAGACTGACCTCCGGGAGTGATGCTGATAAAACAAACAGGAGTCTGGTGAAGATCATTGGGAAAGGCTTTATTACTCTGACACACAGAAGGGAAGTAGAACAAAATTTGAATCTCCAGAGTTAGATTTCAACATTGTAGTGACTTGGACATGGAGGATAGGGGGACCAGGGCAGAACGGCAGTCAGGGATGGGTCATCTGAACATGCCTTCCCATTGGCACAGATAGTCTAATGTCCTCATGGCACGAGTCAGCAACAGCCCCCAGACTGCTGGCTAGTGCCACCGCAGCATCCACTGCTGCCACAGCACCCACTGCTGCCACCACTGCTGCCACAGCACCCACTGCTGCCACCACTGCTACAGCACCCAGAGCTGTGACAATGGCGACGCAGAGATCTGCGGGGCCTGTGGTGGCTCAGGCAGCAGCCACCACCCCCAGAGCTGCAACAGCCCCCAGAGCTGGAGCCACAGCAGCCCCCAGAACCCAGGCTACAGCAGGAAGACACAGGGGGGCACTTAGGTGGACACTTAGGAGGGCACTTTGGGGGACATTTTGGAGTCTGGCACTTGGGAGGGCACTTGGGAGGGGGCTGGCACTGCTGCTGGTTCTGTTGGCAGGGCATCTCTGTTGGTGGATGCACGGGAGCTGTGGGAGAGTCACACACAGGTCAGACCCAAGTTCCAAGACCGCACTGTCTACTCTTGTCCTCACAGCTTCATCTCTAGTTCCTCGTGAGTCTTTTGATCAGACGTAGGCGAGGACTATGAGGTCTTCACTGTCTTCAGCATTTACTAAGTGCTTTGTTTCCGTGTCTCATACCAAACTCCATTCAGAATGGTTCAAGCAACGCACTCGGCAAGTGTTCCAAGGAAGTTGCTGATCATTAAAGCCACCAGAGCGTCCAGTTGAGCACTCTATCACATCACACAGAACTCTGAGAACATTCAAGGAGCTTAAAGGTGAAAAGCTCTTTCAGAAAAGAGCAAAGTCATTCCCTCAAAAGAATTTCAGGAACACATGGTTTTACACAAATGAGGGAAACTACAAGGTCTTTGGGGTCAATTTGTACCCATCAACTTTAACAAGACAAAAACCAAAGAGAAGTGCAGGTGCTGGCCCCTGGCTGGTCCCCACTCAGTATCTGGGGGTTGTTTCCAGACCTCCAGGCTCCCAGCCCAAGGCTCTGTCCCCCACAACAGTCTTCTTGCTGACTAAACAAAGCTACTGGCCTCTCTTCCCTTCTCTTCCTCTAACACTGATGTCCTCAGTACATCTGATCCAAAAATGAACATGGCTGACTTTCAAAATTGTATTCCAGTCACCACTTGAATAACCCAGTAGCCAACATCCCACAAGACCAAAGGGTCACACTGAACAACAGAATATAATTTAGTTTCTTTGAAAACGTGACACACATTCCTAAATCTTCTCATTTGCATTTGATTATTTTCAAATTTCCCCTCATTCTCTACTTTGGAATGCCACTCCCTACATCTTCCTGATCACAATTTAATGCTTCTTGCAACTCTGATCTGGCCATTAGTCTGAAGAGGCACCTGTTCCTGTTCCCTGTGTGGCACTTACCTGGGTTACACACAGCACAGGCTCTGCAAACACCTCAGGATGTGAGCAGATGGCGCGCGTTCTGGCCACCAGCCTTTTTATTCCTCTCTTAAATTCTTCCCTCAGCACATGAGACAGGGCTTGAGCACAGACAACTGCCTTCTCATGCCCACATGGCTCTGTGACATGTCATCACTGGGTGTTCCTGGCCTGCCACTCTCCACTGAGCTCAGCCCACCTACTCCCATCTCAGAATGTGTTTGCTTGACATGGAAGTGCTTGGAGAGATGATGTGAATGGCCGTCCATAAAGTCATCTTTTTCCTTCATTCCCGTGTTTCCTCAACCCTGGTAATGCAGTAATTCTTAAGGATTCTGGTCATGCCACACCTCAATTCCTTCTTTCTGTCCACAGTAGAAAACAGTAATTTTTCATTAGACCTCTGATCCTAGTGGCTTTATGTGAAATTTCATTTTTGAGAGTGTGTGTCTGTGTGTGTGTATGTGTGTGTGTGTGTATGTGTGTTTATGTGTGTGTGTGTGTATGTGTGTTGGGGGGGGTGTACATGCACAGAATACATTAAAGAGAAAAGAGCCCTTAGAGAGATAGGAAAAGCATTCAACATTTTCAAACCTCAAATTTCTGATCTTAATATAATAATAAAAATGTCTTTTTATGGGATTACAAAATTAATTACTATGGAAAAGTGTAAGCAGCCAAGATAATGTACCATTTGTTTTGACATTCAAAAAATGAATAGATGGATGAGTGGGAAGAGATGACAGAGATCAACAGTTGATAGATTTGATGCAAAGAGATGGAGAGACTGATCCGGGGTAACCGAGAACGATGCGGAGCTGGGTTTCTAAATGTGAATTGTGCTGTTTTAAAGCTGCAGATGCCTTTCAAGCAAGACAATTCTTGTTAAACTACATGTTACTTTTTCCTCCCCATATACCTCAGTGACTTTATCTTTGTGAAAATATAGAAAAATAAGACTAATAAGAGAACCACTGCCTTAAAATATACCATGAGAAGAATCTGCAGTTTCAAAAACAAATCTGAAGAGATGAGCGGGCTTTGAACTGTAGCTCAGAGTAGACCAACTGGTCAATGTGAAAATAGCTGATGCGGGTAGCCTTTGTTCTATCTTCCCTACCTTAAAAGCCCTCTGAATGCCCCTTACTGGCTTCCTAACATCTATGAGCGCTCAATTTCAAGAAAAAAAAAACCTCACAAACGGACATTGTGCAGAGAGTGGGAGACTTTGGAGCATTCCCTCAGGGCCCAGAGAGCTATGGAGATTGTACGAGCCAGTGGTGATGATGTCAGCAGTAAAACCGTACTTTCCAAACACAATAGGACTGACCACATCTGAACTCACAGATGCTCACCCGCATGGGTTCAAGCCAGACAGGGTCTCACTCCTGAGAGGAAGAAACAGATGTGAGTTCTGCCCCTAACCAGGAAGCTATTTGCAATTGAGATCTGTTGGGAAGGGAAAGTCGGTTTTCTCTGGTGGAGTGACACTAGGTGTATTTCAAACACACTCCAGGGTCCAGGAGTAGTTGACCAACAGAAAATGAACCCGTGATGTTTTGTGGGGTTTCATTGTTATGATTTTGTGCTTGTTTTTGAGAGAGAGAGAGAGAGAGAGAGAGAGAGAGAGAGAGAGAGACAGACAGACAGACAGACAGACAGACAGACACAGACAGACAGACAGACACAGACAGACAGACAGACAGACAGAGGAAACAAAGAGAGATGGAAGAGAGGGTGTGCAGAAGTATGGTGGATAGGGAATATTTGAGAGGGGTTGGGGGAGGGGGAAACATGGTCAAAATATATCATATGAAAAAAATTGAAAAGAATTAGTTGATTGAAAAGTCTAAAGCCAGCTGGGCGTGGTGGCGTGTGCCTTTAATCCCAGCACTCGGGAGTCAGAGGCAGGCAGATCACTGTGAATTCAAGGCCAGCCTGATCTACAAAAGCAAGTCCAGGACATCCAGGACTGTTGCACAGAGAAACCCTGTCTGGAATAACATAAAAGAGCAAAACAAAAAGTCTAAAGCCCCAGTAGTTATGTGTGCAGTGCAGCTGCTCCATGCACGGCTTAGGGAACACTGTGGAAGAAGGTGCAAAGATTATAAAATCCAGAACACCAGGAAGCTCCCTGTGTGGCTGACTTTCCTAGAAACATCTACATAAACAAGACCTAAACAATGACAATATCAATATAAACATGCTAAAACACAAGGAGGAAAAACTCAGAAGAGCCCACCTCTAACTCAAGAACAATTGCAGGCAACTGATGACTGTGGAGGGGAGGGGAATTCGAGGTTTTAGGGATGAGGCTCCTGACTGGTTATCCAATACAAAGTGGTGATCACTAAGCCATACACACACAAATAAAAAGGGGAGAAAAAAGCTTGTTGTATTACATCTTTGTATGTGTGTATGTGACAATAATATAAAAAGACGCTATCAGTTTGAGAGTGTTGACTACATCGGAGGGGCTGGAGGCAGGAAAATTATGTACTTAAATTTTAATTAAAAACATAAAAATAAAGATAGTTTTTAAAAATTCAAAGCCAGCATACACATATGAAAAGGACTTGTAGAATTTGCCTTTCTCCAGCTCCATCCATTTACCTGTGAATTCCATAATTTTATTTTTATTAACAGTTAAATAATGTTCAACTGGGTAAATTTACCACATATTCACTGTCCACTTATCAAAATGATAGCCGTGTAGGGCTTTCCCATGTCTCGATGAGCACAGCAGCAATGAATATGGATGAAGAGCTCACCTCTATGGTAGAACACGAAGACGCTCAAGAGCTATACATTACTAAATAAAAATAATTAGTGTAGCCTTAGATAAAATCTACTATAAAATAATCTAACATTCTGTGGTAAGTCCAAAGCGCCCATGGGTTAGAAAAGCAAATGCCCTCTACAAATCCCTAATGCTGTGGTTGCTCATTTATACTTAATTCACTGATGTTTACATTGTGAAGACTTTTGTTTATAATGGCTGGAGGTTTGGATGGAAAGGGGAAAAGGCCAAGACTTGACTCTCTATTGGACTGCGAATGTCCTGAGGGAAAGGCCTGAGTTTCTATAATTTAGTGACGTTCAGTGGTTGGAGAGGGAAAAGGATGCTTTAACTTTTCTCTGCTCCCAGAACACAGTATTAAACACATTGGAGACATGTTTAGTCATAATAGCTGTCGCTTTGGGGCCAGAGATTCTCCTAAACACTGTGCCATTCACCAGAAACCCATCTCATAGCAGAATCATCAGGCAGCCATTAGGGCCAGTTTACCTTTAAGCCATACGGTGGTGATACAGATCGCTGGCATTGACCAAGATGACTAACGTGAGACATGGTGGGTGGACATGAGTCGGCATGAAATGATTGTCATCGGATGTCTAGGAAACACAAGAGTAAACAATTATATTGTCTACTAGCCAGCTGTACCTGACAAAAATGTCACGTTTGTGAAATTCTATAGAGGTCTTTCAAGCTCGCCAGCCTAGCTGTGTGTGTCTATACATCTGCCTGCATGTGGCCCATATAGGCCACAGGAATGTGCTTTTCTAATGGCTTGGGTTCGGGCAAATAAAAAGTATGTCATGTTCATTTATCTGCCATGGCTTGAAATCTCCTCAGCCTCCCAAGCTCCAGTGACTGTCCTCCGCTCTTGCTATCAGAGCGTGGACCCTACCAGCTCAGTGAGAAGCGGCACGCTGCTGTGAGAGGAATGAGGCCACACTCACTGGAACTAGGTCCTGAGTTACTCACTGACCAAAACAAGCCTCTGGAAAAAATGCTAGTGAGATACCATGGAAGTGCGTGATTAACAGATCCGCCCCACCCCCACCCCAGCCCTGCCTTTTCCCTCCAGGCCACATAAAGCCAGGAAACCTGTCAGTGACTAAGGCTCCAACTCTGCTGAAGACCTAAACAGTGTTTCTATTTGAATACAAGGCCTCCACCCCCTGGGATTCTGTCTCCTTTAGCTGATCCTGGGAGCCATCTCAGGGGCAAAGTTGCCGAGGAACCTTTGCAACGGTTGCTTTTTCTCTGCCTTTTTAAGCTTAAACGCTCATCAAATTATATGAAAGTTCTGCCTCACGAGTCCTTTATTGTCCCCTGACTTGGGTTTTCCTAAACTGTGCTCTACACCAACTCACCCATCCTTGTCCTTCGGCGCCACGTGATCTAACCCCTTCGATCCTCCCTTGGGGCTTCCCTGAATTCCTGTGTCTACATTCCTTCAGCTCACCTCTGCTTAAGGCGGGGCTTGGCTTCCCTGCGCAGCCAGCTGCCAGCAGCCGGCCTCCCCCACCCAACATACATTCCTCTTCCTCTCCCCGTAGGGGTGGTATTTCCCTTTCGAAAGTATATGTTTGGTGTTTGATATGTGAAATGTATTAAGTTATATTTCATTTAATCATCACTGCAATTTAGACTAGAATTACAGCTTATTAGCCACATTTTATAGATCAAGAAAATCACCTAAGCCAAGACCCCAGCTGTTGAGTTGGTGGGGCTGAGTTTACAGAGTTACCTTAGGGCACCGTTCCCACAGCCTCTGGCTCACAGCTCTGCACTCCCGTGAGCCTCTCTGTCTTCACACATGTAGCTCACTCTCCACCTTCCCTGGTAGCTTGATTTCTTACTCACATCCTGAGGCTACATGGCTACACTATTTTTTAGTTTCAAAGCACTCTGTATACTTAATGTGTTACATGATTTAACAATATGTCTATTTATTATACATTTTCATCTGCTATAAATTCAACTCCTTGATAGCCAAAATACATGTTTTGTTCACTGATCTGTTCCAGGATATCACTACCTGTTCTATTATTAGAATAAACAGTAGCACAAAATAAAACTCAGCGTTTTAATGCATGGGTAAATGACACATTTCATCTCTAAATTGTTCTTTTTATTTATTTTTTTTTCTTGATTTTTTTCTAGTATCCTCCTTTGCTGGTTTATTTTCATTGAATTTAATTCCCCAAATACCAGGTGGCTGAATTGTTTTCTGAATGAAGGCCAGTTCAAATAATGGAAACTATAGATTCCTTTCAAAATACAAAGTTAGTATTGTTTCTATGGGGAAGTGCACAGACATACTAGTTGACCTCTCCATCTGTACAATGGAGTAAATGCTAACAGTTTCAAGTTACTGTAAATGTGAGAAAGGATTCCAACTTCATGTGTTCAGTGCACAGAGGGGTACCATGCCCTGTCTTCACTGCAATTGACCCAAGCTAAACAGAGAGCCCTGGAAGCGTCCATCGTCTGAGCCAAGAGGAGCAACTCTTCTTAAAGCATAGTTAGCAACAAGGGTCCTCTCAGGTGATGAAGTGTGTTCCTTCTCAAGCCTCTGATGGAGGTGAAGATCAGGTAGCTTAGTTTTACAATGAAGCTTAGTTGACTAGGGGTGAAGATGTTTTTAGGTCTAGATAGATGGTTTAAGTTCATAATGATGAGACGTGGTGGAGATTGATTTACATTCAGAATTTTAGAAGCACCAAGATAGGAAAGATGTTTTCTTCAAGGCTGCCAAATACAAACAGCCAAAACACTAAGAATGTAACATTTATATAATTCCTGATTGTATCATGGTTCTTCTTGCTATAGGTAGTTTATTGTATATATGTGTAATAATATAAATGTATATGTAAAAAATTTTTAAAAAGAAAACAAAATGGAACAAAGATAGCTAGTGCACTTCAAATTTAAAGACATATTTTGTCTTGAAAAAAAAAAGAAAATTTAACCTAATTCTTCACATTTTGCAGGTGAAGAAATAGCATCTTTTATCCATGGTCACTCAGCAAAATCATCACTATTCTGTACTCTACAGTACTTCATGCCCCTGTGTGTCGGTGCTGTTTGTATATGGATGCACATAGAGGGAGCACGTGGGGCCACTGAAGAAAACTGTAGCTGCCTCTTTGTCTTCCTCTGGACACACGATCACTATTCAACAAGTATAAAGTGTAAGACAAGGGCTGTAGAGGTTGCTCGGGGATCAAGAGTTCTTGCTGCTTTTACAGAGGACTGATGTTTGCGTTTCATTCCCAGCACTGATACCACAGCTCACAGCCATCTGTGACTCCAGTTTCAGGGGATCCAATATAATCTTCTGGCCTCTGAGGGTACTCCGACACATGTGCAGACGCACACACACGCATGCAAACACATGTACATGTAATAAAATGAAAAATTTTAAAGGTGGACATATTTTTAATTTTCTATTAACCGATTTTTAAAAGTAAAATGAGACAGGTAAATTTAATTTATTTGATTTAATCCAATACACATGGAATATCAGTATTGTAACATGAAGACAAGGTGAAAACCTGCTCGTGAAATATTCTAATTCTCTTGTTCTAAGTCCATCACACTGTCAGTTGGGCAAATTGCAAGCCCCTGGCACCTAAGTGATTACACAGAACAGCTTCAGTTGTTAGACGTGCTTGTCTCTCACAAATCTGTTCCTGTAACCACATGTCACTGAATAAAAACCCAGAGATTAGAGAGAGAGAGAGAGAGAGAGAGAGAGAGAGAGAGAGAGAGAGAGAGAGAACACAAGGGTCCTAGGGTGCAGAGGGCGTTGTGGAGTTGGAAGCACCAATCAGGAACCAGGCATGGGCTGAACCTAGGTCCTGTACACAGATGTAGGGGAAGGGCAGCTCAGGCTCCATGTGGGTCCCCTAGTAAGGGGAGCAGGGGCTGTCTTTGACATGTTTTTCGTTCACTTCCCCCTGGTGGGACTACCTTGGCAGACCACAGGGGAGGAGGACTGAGCTCAGTCTGGATACAACTTGATGAGCTGGGGTTGGTGGGTAGGGGGTATAACAAATAATAATAATAAATAAAAGGGTCCATCGCCATGTAGCACAGGAAATGTCATCCTTTGCTTTTACTAAAATTATTATCAACCAAGCTTTTTCCATACATGTAATTGTATACACAGTGACTCATAAATAAGTGCAGCTAATCTGGATAATCTAGACCTTAAATTGAGAGTTCATATTGAATTTCATCTTGTGTTTTTTTTTTCTGGATCTTAAATTAAAGGTTCATATTGAATTTCATCTTGTGTTTTTGTTTGTTTGTTTGTTTTTTGTCACATCAGTTCCATGATTCCAGCCCACATTGGGTCAGCAGTTTACAGCTCAGTCCCTGCTCATAAACTCAGTGATACCTAGAACCCAGGTCTCTGTCTTTTAAAGTGTATCCTCAACTTTTTGATTCCAAGGTCATTGGAAGTGTACCAAAAAATTGAGTCCTGACACCATCAGGGCACCTCCAGACAGTATAAGGCACCAGGAAAGATAGTTCGTCAATGAGAAGCCATGTGTCTCTCCCTGGCCCATCTTCCTGTAGATCATGCTGATGGTATGACTGCTGTCACGCCTTCCTGGAACAGTTTTCTCCTTCCTCCTTCACCCCACTCAACGTCCATGTCTGGCCTGGAGTTGCCTCCTGGAGGTTTGGTTCGCTACATTCCTCTCCAATGTGCTTCCAGAACAACCCATGCCTCCCATTCCGAAGCTCATAGCACACACGCTGTTTACATTGCTCAGCATTGCATCTCCAAGATCAATCACTCTCTGGGCGTTAGCCAAGTCCTTCCTGGGAGCAGACTGTAGAGAGCAGGGGAGACGTTAACCCAGCTCAGGGTTCCTGTGGCAAAGCATGAAGAACGTGGCAGGAAGATTAGACAAGGCCTGCGTTCTCCCTAAATCTGTCCATCTACACTTCTGTGAAGTGTGCCATGGAGCGCTCAAGAGTAGACTGTACATGCGTGTTATTGAAAACCTTTTCATGCACTGTATTCTGGTTACAGTTTTCCCCTCAACTCCAGCTCCTCCCACATCCTCTCCACCTCCCCAGCCACCCAACCCCATGTGGTTCTTTTTTCTCTCTTTAAAAAGAAAACAGGCAAAAAATAAAATTAAAACACATGCACACACACACACACACACACACACACACACACACACACACACACACATCATTAAAAACTTAGGGTCAAAATTATACTAGGCCAGCAAAAGACCAATAAGGTAAAAATTCAAACAAAACAATATGAGACAAAAAGTCTACAAAAATATTACTGAGAGTTTGTGTGTGTGTGTGTGTGTGTGTGTGTGTGTGTGTGTGTGTGTGTGTGTGTGTGTGTTGGCCATCTAATGCTGGGCAGGCAACATACCCTTAAGTGTGCTTTATATACCCAGTGGTATTTTATTGAAGAAAACTGTGGGGTTTTTTCCCCTTTGCAAGTGGATTTCAGTCAGAGAAAGCTCTTGGTTAGAGATGGAAATTCTTGACCCTTCCCCTCTCAGTGCTGGGATCTCACGTGGCTTGAACTTTTGCAGGCCCTACGCATGCTGCCACAGTCTCTGTGAGTTCAGGTGTGTGTCAGTCCTGTTGTGTCTGTAAGACATTGTCTCTTTGGCATCATCCATCCCTTCTGGCTCTATGAAACTTTCTGACTCCTCGTCTGCACAGTTCCCTGAGTCCTCAGGGGAGGGACTTGATGAAAACATCTCATGTAGGACTGTTTCAAACACCTCTCAGTCTCTGCACATTGTTCAGTTGTGGGTGTGTATGTTAGTTCCCATCCCATTGCAAATGGAAGCTTCTGTGTGGATGGGTGAGCAAGGCATTGATCTACAGGCATGGCAAAATCCCGTTGGGAGTCATTGTATTGCTGTGCTTCCTCAGCAGAATATAATATTTAACTTTCTTTTAAGTCCATGGCCTATCTAGTCTCACGGAGTTTGCCACCCAAGCAGTGTCATACACGGGTCTCATGCGGAAGGCTGGGCATGCAAACAGATAGTGGTTGGTTACTTCCAAAATGTTTGTGCCACTCTGGCCTCAGCTTATCACACACGCAGGTAACTGCTGTAAATTTCAGGGTTTGTAGCTGGGCTGCTGTTAACCTTTCTCCTCCAGCCGAGTGCAGAGTACCTTTCAGTTTTATGATGAACACTAGTTAGTCAGGGTGATGACTTTAGCTAGGCACCAGCATGGCTTTTCCGTGTTCAATGAGATAGGTAGGTATTGTCTTCAGTAATAGAATTTTACCATTGGGTTGTGGAGAGAAACTAACAGACTTGGCAATAGCTTGAGATGGAGAGTTTTCATGTTGTCCCTTTGACCCATGACCCAGCTAGATGTAGAATATGCCTTGCACTGGGTGTTTCAGTTGGTGGCAATCTAGGTAGGGCATTGTCTCTACTGTCACACACAGTGACTTCACTTAGATGTTTTATATATATATATATATATATATATGTGTGTGTGTGTGTGTGTGTGTGTGTGTGTGTGTGTGTGTGTGCATATATAGCATATATATAAGCCTCTATAGTAAATTGTTATATGTTCCCCATATTCCCTTTCATATCCCCCTCTTTCACGCCCCTCCCCATTATTAAATCCTACTCCAGTCTCCCCAACATCCCTTCATAACTACATATTCTATTTTTTCATCCTTCAGGAGAACCTTCCTGTTGCTAGCTAGTTTTATGTCAACTTGACACAAGCACGAGTCATTGGAGAGCAGGGAGCCTAAAGTGAGAGAATCCATTAATAAGATTGGGCTTAAGGCAAGTCTTTATAGCATTTTCTCAATAAGTGATTGATGTGTCAGGGCCCAGTGTACTGTGGGTAGGGCCACCTCTCAGCTTGTGGCCCTGGGTACTATAGGAAAGCAGTCTGATCAAGCCATGCGGACCAAGCTAATAAGCAGTTCACCTCCATGGCCTCTAACCAGAGCAGGCTTCAGCAGTGGAGGCATATTTGTCTTAGCTATTAATATTTGCAATTTTTTGCGCTGGTGTCTAATCACCTGGGCTTGAGCTGGTTGTGATTGTAAGTGTCTTGTCTTTGTTAGGTAGGTGTTCTGGTCCTTGGGTTTTGTTGCCATCTCTCCATCTCAGGAAAGTGTGGTAGCTGTGGGTTCCTCGGAAGAGAGTGGTTCTGTAGGTCAGTAAGTGGAAGATCAGAATAGAGACTGGCTAGGAGAATAGGCTAAGAATTGTTTTGGGAAAGAGCTAAAAGGATCCTGTTCCCACCTGGAAGTAGCTCCCCAGGGAGTTGGAGTTGTTGTAGGAGCTCCTGAAAAAAAAAAATGGATTGCAGCCAATTGCGAAATGGGGCTTGGAACTTAACAGAGAAGTCTCAACAGAGGAATATCAAATGGCTGAGAAACACTTAAAGAAATGCTCGTCCTCGTTAGTCATCAGAGAAATGCAAAGCAAAACGACACTGAGATTCCATCTTACACCCATCAGAATGGCTAAGATCAAAAACTCAAATGACACCACATGTTGGCAAGGATGTGGAGAGAGAGGAACACTCCTTCATTGCTGGTGGAAATGCAAACTAGCTTCCTCAAGATCCAGCTATCCCACTCCTTGGAATATACCCAGAAAATGCCAACAGGGACATACGCTCAACCATGTTCATACCTGCTTTATACATAATAGCCAGAACATGGAAACAGCCTAAGTGTCCCTCAGTAGAAGAATGGACTAAGAAACTGTGGTACATATACACTATGGAATACTACTCAGCTATTAAAAACAAGGAATTCCCAAAATTTGTGGACAAATGGATTGATCTAGAAATTATCATAATGAGTGAGTTCACCCAGAAGCAAAAAGAGACAAATGGTGTATACGCACTTATATCAAAACACTAGTCCAAGGGATACGTCCCATGAAAAACTTTACTTACCAAGAAAGTGGGTCAGAGGAGAGGACATCCTATTGAGACTTTAGGCAAGAGTAGCATGGAAGAATAGAGAAATAGTAGGACCCACAGGGTCCTGGAAACCTACAAGAAGAACTTTATGACAGGCAGATCTGGATCCTGGGTTCCTCCTCAAACTAAGGCACCAGCCAAGGAGAATATAGGCAGTAAGCTTCGAACCCTGACCAAGACCTAGCCGACGAACAGGATATTCTCCACCGTTGAGTGGAGAGTGAGATCTGACTCTCACACGAACTCTGGTGCCCCTCTTCTGACCACGTCCCCCAGATGGGGAGGCCTGGCGGCACTCAGAGGAAGGATAGCAAGTTACCAAGAAGAGACTCGATATTCTGAGAGCATATATGGGGGGAGGAGGTCTCCCTCAATCACAGACATAGGGGAGGGGAGAAGGAGAGGAAACAGGGGAAAGGCTAACAATCAAGATGTAATATGAATAAATTAATAAAAAATGTAAAAAAAAATGGGTTGCAGAAGGCAAAGAATGTATCCAGAGAGACAGGGATGAAAGGGCTAGAGACCCTACATTCTAGAAACTACCAAAATGCCAGGCAAAGCAGAGCCACTCGTACAATCATAGGTATAACTAACTACTTTCTCATTGGACTTAAGGCCAAATCCACAGAAGGGAACTCACTTCTGATACTCAAGCCCAGTCAAAAGCTGATGGCTGGGGATGTCAGGAAGGCAGCTGTTGGCGTTTTACTAAATGGATGTGACGTGTGGGTCAAATTGCCTTCTGAGCACTTGTGTTGACAGACATGGGCATCACTGCCCTCCTCCTCGGTCAAGTACACTTTATATGCAGTGGGCACAGTTACAGCAGAGACTCACAACTACTCTAAAGATCCTGAGAAAATGAGACTGTCAAAGATGCACCTATATAAGGAACATCTAAATACACACACACACACACACACACACACACCACACACCACACACCACACACACACACACCACACACACACACACACCACACACACACACACACACACACACACACACACACACACACACACACACACACACACACACACACACACACACACACACACACACACACACACACACACACACACACACACCACACACACAGACACCACACACACACACACACACACACCACACACACACACACCACACACACACACACACACCACACACACCACACACACACACACACCACACACACACACACACACACACACACACACACACACACCACACACACACACACACCACACACACACACACACACACACACCACACACACAGACACACACACACACACACACACACACACACCACACACACACACACACACACACACACACACCACACACACACACACACACCACACACACACACCACACACACACACACACACACACACACACACACACACACACACACACCACACACACACACACACACCACACACACACACACACCACACACACACACACACACACCACACACACACACACACCACACACACACACACACCACACACACACACACACACACACACACACCACACACACACCACACACACACACACCACACACACACACCACACACACACACACACACACCACACACACACCACACACCACACACACCACACACACACACACACACCACACACACACACACACACCACACACACACACACACACTCACACACACCACACCACACACACACACCACACACACTCACACACACACACACCACACACACACACACACCACACACACACACACCACACACACACACACACACACCACACACACACACACACTACCACACACACATACACACACACACACACACACACCACACACACACACACCACACACACACACACACACACCACACACACACCACACACACATACACACACACCACACACACACACACCACACACACCACACACACCACACACACACACACACACACACACACACCACACACACACACACACACCACACACACACACACACACATGCCACACACACACACAGACCACACACACACACACACACCACATACACATACACCACACACACACACACACACACACACCACACACACACACACACACACACACACCATCCTCAGGGAGCATCACAGAAGAGGGCCTGAAAGGATGTGAGAACCGAAGGACAGGGTAGGGTGCTGTAGAGTGCTGTCCTCCAGGAATGACACGGCCATTGCCTTTTTGAACTTTCAGTAGCCATGATTACCTGTGTGAGATTCCTAAGAGATTGGGCCCATTGATGTCTGTCGAGGAGAGAGGGGGCCTGGCTTCTTCCTAAATAGATACAATTGGTTAATGGTTGCTGGGAAAGATGTTTTATTTTCTTCAGCTGTCCAGGCGCCCATAAGTTACTCCTGCTTCTGTACACAACCCCTCACTCATTCTCCTGTAAGGGCCCCTAATTAAACCCACTTATTCATCAAGCCAGACTTAAATGGAATCATTTCTCTGACCTGAAATTGTTGACATATCCTGGATGGGTAGATTCTCGTATGCTTCATTAGGAAAAGTTCACACAACAATATTGCTATTTCGTCTCCAGGCACCACCAAGAACACTTTGCTAAGTTGTTTAGTGATAGTCAACTGGATTTGTCCCCTTTGCCAGTGTTTATTGTAACACTGTACATTCCTTAACACTCCGATCCAGAAGCACATTATGGTGTCACTCCAGTGTGTGTACCACCTCCAAGGTGGCCTCATAATCCTAGAATGGCAGGTCCAGCTGATACAAAATGGAGACAGCACCAAATTTATTCTGTGGAGATGCTCTACTCCTAAGCAACTCAATGATACTTTGAATATAACTCGTCCCAAAATACTGGTCACATTCATCCTTGTTTCTCATGTTGTGTGACCCATCAATCGTACACTCAGCTGTTACTTCTTTCTTTGTAGCACTAGAATCAGTGACGACCTGGACGGCAACTAGAGGCTGTCGATACCCAACATGGTGTTTTTTCCCCATAATATGGGAAATACTTCAAGGCAATAAGTCCATGATCAGGACAAGTTGATCTATTTGCTGTGTTTGTATCCTTTGTTATAAACGCTATCCGTGGTGCTATTCTGGGATAAACTCAATTATTCTGTTCACTTTCACAAGAATGCAAGGCTGGCCTTTGGACTGGCCAAAGTCAACATCATTCACACCACTGCATTCTTGAAGCAAGGAAACTGGAAATTTATTTGCATTATAATCTGAGCCGTTCTGCTTAAACAGTGCTCTGTCAGGACAGTTTGTGAGGTTCCGCTGTTCATATACAGAATACGGCTTTAGGGACTCCTACAGGTCTCCAATGAGCCTTTCGTAAGTATGTGGCTCAGACACACTGTATGTATGTTCCAAGGCAGTCAGTGGTTTCGGAAAAACCATAAGTCCCCAGCTTTTGGAGGTGCACCCCAGGAACTCTCCGCTGGTCGGGCTGTAGATGAACATCTTTCACTCGGCCAGGCTCTGATGGAAGGATGTCTTCTCAGTCTTTGTCACGGTGGGCCACGGGGCTGGCAACGCTGCCCAGGGGCTCCCAGGTGCATCCTGGCGATGGTGCCTGAGCAGCCCAGTGACAGCAGTGGAGGACTGCACAGTCTCTCAGTTACAAGACCACTAGAGTCGACTCCAAAGAAGTATTTTAATGCCAGTGTTGATTAGACCATTACTAACTGTGCCCAAACGACTGAAGCAACTCAAGTACTGAGCCACATAACACCGCACTGCCTTAAATAGCTGCCACAAGCTACAGCAAAGATGAACCTGGAGAGAGCATTGTGCTAAGTGAAATAAGCCACTAGCAAAAGTACAAATGTTGTATCAGTCTACTTGTGACACATACGGCCGCAAATTTTAAAAGTGAAAAATGGAATGGTAGTGTGTGGAGGCTAAGGGGAAGTGGGCAATGTCCTGTAGGACAGACAATGGTAGTGATGGTAATATAGTAATGTAAATATAATTAATCCCCTGATCTGTACACTCTGACGTGGCTGTGATGATAGGTTTTGTTATGTGTGTTTTTACGATGATTTAAAAAGACACTTCTTTCTCAGCAAGTTGGCATCAAATAAAGAGCAGACGTTACGCAGGAAGAAGGCTGTGAACACAACTGGATTTTATTCTCATGTATCCCCCTCTTGGCCCAGTTCCTGTAGTTTCCCAACAGGACGGAATATGAGTCAAGCTGCCAACCACAACCCTGGCCAGCTACTACCTGGCTTGAGGTAGGCACAGAGATGTAAGGATACACTGAGTTCTCTTGAATAAAAGTTTACAACCTAGCTGGGCAGAGAGGGCAGTAGCTGCAAAGAGAGGTTAACCAACTCAAGAGCGTTGTGGAGCACTGGCTAAATAGATGGTGTTGGGGCAGTGGATTCTAGAAAGTCAAGACAGGCCCCTCCTAGTGAAAACAGGAAACAACAACAGTAGCTAAAGGTTTCAAGGAAGAAGGTACAAAGGTGAGGAATAATTCAGGCTGTGAGAGTCTCTGCTGAGGTAAGAGGAGCTGGGGACGGTCCGGGAACACCCAAGGAGCACCCTAGTGGCCAAGCTGGTCTAGGTATTGTTAAAGCTGTGTGCAGAGGAGGAGTGAGACGTAAGGCTGGAATGTCTGGAACGCATCATTGGAACCCGAGACGACAGACAAGGAGTTTGGAGCAGGAAACACCTCAGTGGCTGTGGAGAGATGTAGCCCAGATGAGAAGGGAGAAATATTCTAAAGAAGCTGAGGCGGGAGCATTTATCTTGACCACACTTTTGTTTAAAAGTAGGCGCCCTTCGCCCCACTGTTCCTGCCACCGTAGGTGTTTCCTTGGTCTCCACAACCACCTAGACCTTGTGACCCTGAAAAGACGTCACCAGATCCACAGCTGCTATTGCTCCCCGGCCGGTGGCTGTAGCTGTACGGGCCACAGCTCGGGCCTTCAGTATCCAGGTGGCATGGGTTAGATTCATGACAGCCTAGTTCTTGGTGGTAGGGAACTGGATTGGGACGAGAGCAGGGACTGGGGCAGCGAATGCGCTCCCCACAAGGCTCTGGGCTGGAGCAGGGCACCGGACGTGGCAATGGCTCTGGATGAGGGCAGGGCTGTCGGCGTGGGAATGGTTCTGGATTCTCACAGTGAACCGGGCGAGGACGTGGCATTGGCTCTGGATGTGGACACGGCTGTGGCTGTGGACGCAGGCATGGCTCTGGATCCTCACAGTGAACTGGACGGGGACGTGGCACTGGACGTGGCGCTGGACGTGGCACTGGTTGAGGAGCCGGGCATGGTTCTGGATACAGACAGGGTTCTGAAAATCTTCTCAGAGGAGGACGTGGGCGGGGTTCTGGACTTGGGCATGGCTCTGGGCGTGGGTATGGACGTGGTGCGCAGGGTTCTGGACTTAGGCATGGCTCTGGGCGTGGGCATGGACGTGGAGCAGGAACTGGGCACCGCTGCCATGATGACTCTGGAGATCGATCAAGACGCAGTGGCCCACAGGACCTTGCGAGTGGACGTGGTTCTGAGCGTGGCCTCAGATCCGGGCAGGAGACACCCCAAGAGGGTTGCCGGCCACAGCTCTGGGATCTTCCTCTGATGGGAGGAATCTGGACAGGACACCTCTGCGGGGAAACCTGCCTGGGGCAGCAGGGGGAGGAAATCTCGACCCGGCATCTGGGTCCACATCTTTGAGAACAGCCTGAAGGGCGGCCCCGAGGAGGGCAGTGACTGCTGTAGATGGGCTCTGAGCGGCGGGGTGGAGTGCAGTAGTTGTAGGAGCCTGAGGAGCATCGGGATGGCAGGCAGCCGCTGTAAGAGGGCTCAAAACGTCTTGGTGGGGAGCAGCTGCGGTAAGATGGCTGGAGCTGACGAGGAGGGAGGCACCGGCTGGTGCTCTGAGACCTACGCTGTGTGGTGAAGCTTCCGTAGGAGCCCTGGGGCTGGCATTGAGGTGCACAGGTTCTGAATGAAGTCCCGGACCGACGCTGGGAGGAGCAGTTGCTGTAGGATGCCCGAGACTGGAACTCGGTGGTGCAGCTGCCATAGGAAGCCTGTGACTGGCGCTGGGGGCCGCAGTTGGTGTAGGAGGGCCCAGACTGGAATTGGGGTACACACCGACTGTAGGAAGCCTGAGACTGAGGCTGTGGACCACAGCTGCTGTAAGTACCCCACGACTGTGATTGAGGAGTGCAGCTACCGTAGGAGCCCTGATAACGGCACGGAGCGGAGAAACTTCCTGGGCCCTGGCCTACTGAGGGACATTCTACATAAACGTGGCTAGGCTGAGGAACTGGAGCAGGTACATAGGTTGAAACTGGATACTCCACATAACTAGTTTCTGTATAATACACTGGAGCGCTATCTACATAGTAGGTCTGAACAGGTTGTGGGACTTGGACGTAGGCAACCTGAGGCTGGCATGGAGCCTGGCACTGAACACAGGAAACCTGAGTCTGGCAGGGAGGTTGGCACTTAACTTCAGTGGTCTTAGACTGGCATTTCACCTGAGTGGCCTTTGGTTGGCAGGGAGCCTGGCATTTACTCTTGGTGGTCTTAGATGGGCACGGAGCCTGGCCCTTCACTTCAGTGGCACTGGACTGGCCTGGAGCCTGGGAACCCTGAACTGGGCACGGTGCAGCGCATTCCAGAATTTGCATCCCGCACGGAACTTCCACCAGGACCTGGTTGTTGGCATGGGGAAACTGTGAGGGACCAAAAGAGGAACCCTTGACACAGCACTGGGGGATCGGCACACAACGCTGAGTCTGCTGCTGGTCACACATGGTCCTGATCCGGGTGGGTGAGCAAGACCTGAGGGTAGAGAAACCAGGGTCAGGGGCCTGAGAACTGGGAGGGAAAGAGCTCGGATCTAGAACCAGGAGCCTGGCATCTTCTCGGGTTTTTCTTCATATGCCCTCCACCTTCACCCCAGAATCCTTACTGACTTAGGTGCAGCCCATGCTAGTTGCTATCGTTCACGAGACCTGGCCCTGGTTTGGCAAAAGGGTTCAGTTCTGCGCGTGCGCGCACACACACGTAAGCATACCAGTGTCTGCCACCAGAGGGCACTGATGAGAAGCAGTTTCTCCACACTTAACAAAGTCAGGTGGGAGAAACAGCCCTACAGGCAGAACTGCTAACAGCTTGTTTTCAGGACATAACCCAAACTGAGGCTTCCATGCTCTTGAGAGCCTGGATTTCTTCACCCATGCCGCAGGTGGATGTAAAAAACAAGGCATCATCTGTGCTCTGTGCTCATATCACATCAAAGAGTCCACTGAGAAGAGAAGGATCCAGGCAGGTTCTGGCCCAGTGTTTAATATTTGCTACCTTCCATTCAATCCTTTTTATGTGAGTTAATTTCAACAGACCCTCACAGAAATATACAAGTTCGCGTGTACTTCATACGCCAAACACACCAGCCTTAAGATGAACATGACCACTTGCCCAGGCAGGCTGCTCTTACTAATCACCTGGAAGGTGGCAGTCTGCTGGCCTCAGAAACATTTTCTCTTCAGACCCTCAGAGATTCAGGATAGAGTTAATTAAGGTAATTAGCTGCCATATTATTCCTCACGCTCAAGGATGTACAGCTGTGTAAGGACGTTCAAGCACACTTACGGATCTACACTGCACAATCTTTCCCACTTGGCCTAAGGCATACACTCACGTACCACCACCCTTAGCTAGCAAGAAAACACAGTAGCTGCCACCTGCTCTCCTCAGAGGCACCAGTCCGTGGTCAGGTATCCCAGGGACCAGCAAAAATCGTGGCTACTCTGACAGATGAATCATAACAACAAAGCATCCCTCACAAGCTTCCAAAATACCAAAAATGCTTCCACTGGAAGACAAAGCTAAACATTTTCCATTTTTCCAAGTGTCTCTCTTCTGTGTTCCTTAGAGGGGATGAACTACCCTCATGTGCCCATACTCTCACAAAATAAATAACTATTGTATCTTTTCATGGGACAACAAGTTCCTACCAAAGGAAAATCGTGCATGGAGAAGAGACCAGGGCTGTCAAAGATAAAGACATTGACTTGATAGTCCCATCTCTTCCCATAAACGCCACATAGTCAGTTTTTCTCCTCAGACTGATATTCCTCTGCCCCAGCTTCTCCCTTAATCACTCCTCATTCTTTTGAGTCTGAGAACTTCTTGTGCATCGACCACCCCCACTTCAATCCCAGGAGGACCCAGCTCCCAAACTCACCCTCCTCAACAGGCGCAAAGTCATTCAGGCTAAGGCATCTGGGCCGAGGGCTGTGTTTATATAAAGAGTTGTGGGTCTGGCTCAGGCTGTGAGGCAGCTGGTTGGCATCTGCGCAAGGTAACATTCCACCAGCCAATTCCCTCCCCATGCGCTGTCTGTCTAGTCACCTACTGGGCTGGGAGTGCCTGGCCTTAGTGTCAAAGCTTCCAGGCTGTGAAGAAGCAGTTTGTTGTTTGTTTTCGTCCTCCTTTTTTTTTTTTTTTTTCACCCTATCAGTTTTCTATCCATCCCAGCAGGGCCAGATGGTGAAGGTGATGAGGAGGCGTTGAGGTAGCATCTCTCCTACAAAATTAGCGCATGCTCTACCGTCTCCTTGCCTCTGAGTATCACGAGAAGCTGCATCTAGGGTTTTGTGTTGATGGCTTACAGTTTGGGGACCTTTATAACCATACTAGATAACAATTTGCTCTTCTAAAAAAATGGGCAAAATTGAATCTCCTTCTTACAAATGTCACAGAGACAATGGCAGGTCTTTCATACAAAACCATCTTACCGGGATGATGTTCAAAATTTGCGACATCCTCTCATGGGTTAGCATGCTCAAGCAACAGAGGCAGCTACAGCTATGGGCATCAGTTACGACCCAGGCTGAAGCTGAGGAGACGGTGGCTGAGCAGAAGGTGCCTGGCTAATGAGACAGAGCAGCCTTCCAAGGCAGTATAAAGGTCTTCGTGTGATGCAGCTGTCTGTGACGATAGCACAACTCAGAAAAGAACTAACAAGGTGACCCCAGGAGCCACATAAACACAAGTCGGGTGTCTTTTATGTTTATCTGCATCTTGTTAAAATTAGTAGCTAGTATTTTTTTTTTTTCAAATAAGAGGGCTTTAGTTAAGGTCCTAGATCTCCAGGTTTTCTTTTAAAAATCAAATTGGTCTAAGATTGCCTGCCTTTAGTCAGCCTGACAGCAGCCACCTTCCATAAATAAAGCATGCAATTTTCCATTCTACAAAGCTTTACCGTTCTTCATTCGATATGTACAATGTAGTCTAAAGTGAAGGCTCCTTATGTTAGTTTTCTTGAGTTACTTTTTATGGTTGGAAAGAAAGTGAACATCGGGCTTGAGAGATGCTAGGTGGTTAATAGCACTTGCTCTGCAATCCTGAGGACCAGAGTTCAGATCTCAACAGTCACCTAGCAACCTACCAGGCATCCCTGCCAGCACCCATAACTTCAGCTTTTTGGGGGTCACCAAGCCAGGAGTATCGCTGGGGTAGGCACCAAGCCAGGAGTATCGCTGGGGTGGACACCAAGCCAGGAGTATCGTTGGGGTGGACACCAAGCCAGGGTATCGCTGGGGTGGACACCAAGCCAGGAGTATCACTGGGGTGGGCACCAAGCTGGGGTGGACATGCTGAATTCTATCCTAGCCCAGCTGTGAATCTCTGGGTTCAAAAGGAAGAGCGTGTGGTGAATAACGGAGGGGGACACTTGACATCCTCTTCCGGCACCCACATAAGTACCAGGCATAAGTACCCACATCTATCCATCCATAGGCACTCACACAGACACCCACTCGTGCACATAAATAAATAAAAATAAATATTTTTTAAAAGAAATTGAAGTGTTAACAGTCTTCCCTAAATCATTTCGCGTGCTTCCCTCACCCTCTATCCTTTGCTGTCATTCAGAATTCTGACCAAGCTTGTGAGCAAATATTGTAAATTCAGACATATTTTGAGCCCTAGTGCTTACTAACGAGGTGAAATCTACTTAGTTTTCAAAAACCTATAACCATTGTCTATAATCACTTAAGAAAACAAAGGAAAAGAAACAATGGTGAGGAGCTGGAGTCACAGTGAAAGGCCTTAAGACTATTTGGGTGAAACAAATAAGAAAATTAGCATAAAGTGCTTGATGCAGTCATTTCACTCTCTGTGATTCGTTTTCTTCATGAAATGATGGAATGATAATTCCCTGGCAGCCTCTCCTGCTGGGGAGAAAACTACAGAGTAGGCGTGAAAGGTCTTTGTGACCTACAGTGAACATGCCGATCATGTCTCTGAAGTCCCTCCCAAGGTGCAATCTGCCCAGTTCAATGCGACTTCAGAGTCTCAGCTCTCATCCCCAACTCTCACTCCAGAGAAGACCCGTGTATCATTCTGGCCTCTGTACAGAAACCAGAATCCTCAAACGCTTTCAGCTCCTACTTTGCCCTTCTGCAGATGAGGATTCTGAAGCCCAGGCAGAAGAAAACTGTCTGGGTACCATATGCTAATGGCTGGCGTGGAGAGACTAAATCCTAGGTAGGTCGAGTACAGGGCCACTGGCGTTTCTGCTGAGTTATTTCTCTAATCCCAAACTTCTGAGCTTGAATAAACATATGAGCAGCTCAGAAAACAGCAAGCAATAACAGCTAAGAACGGAGACTACTCGTCAACGCCGGGACATGAATTGTTGAACAACGACATCTGTCCCCTCTATTCAACTTTTTGTGGAATCTGCATTTTTGAAGGGAAACATAGCTGTGGAGTTCCTGTTTGTGTATGTCCTGACAGAAGATGAATCTGTCAATGGCAGATGAGTAGAAGATTGGCCATGAAATTGGGCTTGGCTCACATATCTTACATCACTAGAGAAGGAGTTGACAAACAAAAGGAACATTGTTAATCTTTACTACTTGTCGGAACTTACAGAGACAAGAGGGGAGATGGTGGTGGGGAAAGCTAGTCTTTAGAGTTAGTCATATAGTTTTCGAAAATACAGTTTCAGACACCAGTCACTGGATTAAGCAAAATGTTAAACCTCTAATACTCCTTCTCCTATTATGTATAAGTTTCTAGAAATTAAAAGTTGTCGTTGGTGGGGTTAGGGAAATAGCTCATCCGTAACGTGTTTTCCACACAAACAATAAAAGCAGAGTTAGGATTCCCAGCACTCTCACATGAAAAGCTAAGTGTTGTTCTTTGATTCTGTAACCCCAGCTGTAGGGAGACAAAGACAAAAGGATCGCTGAGGCTTGTAGGACAGTCGGCCTTGCTTAAGCAGTGAGCTCCAGGTTTAGTGAGAGATTCTGTCTCAAAAAAAAAAAAAAAATGTAGAGTGATTGAGGAAGACACTCAGTGTTGACCTCTGGCACATGCACACAAACACTAAACACAAATACAGCACACATCAAAAGTTGTCCTTGGCCAAGTGCTAGAATGGGTGCTGAGATTTCCTGAAGACAATGATAAATGTGGTGTGTTTTTTTGTTGTTGTTGGTTTTTTTTTTTTTTTTTTTTTTTAATTCCCAACAAGGTTTAGACTTCTTCCAAAGTGCATTCCTTATCTGGCAGCATCTGGGTCCAGGATGGGGGGGGATGGTTCAATGAGTACAGCGTCTGCCGCATGAGCATGCAGACATCCCCGGGAACCAGCGCCCAAACAGAAAGCCAGGTTGTGGGGCTCCATGCCTGTAGCCCCAGTGATGAACAGAAGGCGGGGAAGGTTCTATGAGAAGCCGTATTTGTGTTTAGTGTTTGTGTGTATGTGTTTTAATTCTGTATTGCTCTTGTGTGCTTTTCATCTTGAACATTTCAACAGATTAAAAATATGTCATGGAGTTCTAGAAAGATCTTCCTGTCACAGTCTCGTTGTTAAACGATGAGGAACACTTGCTCCTTTTTCTGCTTTACTCCAACACACGGTCCTTACATAACCCTCATCATGCTCCAGAATTCCTCTCACATGCGCCTGCACATGTCCGTCACTGTTGCCTACACGTATGTCAGGCTTTTGTTCTCCTATTAATACAATGGTCTCCCTACTTTCTCTGCAGCCTGAAGGAGAGATAAACATGTTTTTGTTGTTGTTTACATCACAAGCAGGGAATGGGAAAAAGACTGTGAGAGAGCAGGTGATGTTTATCCCCTTAGAAGTCGAACCACCGTGTGGGGGAGATTGGTTGTTAACCAGCTGAAAAACATCCTTGAGCAAATTCTGAGAGGAGGTATAAATGTGAGCCAAAAACAGGAGGCGGGGCCTTTGGAGACTTGGGATAGTTTTGGCTGTTCATCGCTCCACTTCGAGACGCTCATAGAGAGAACCGCTGGAGGGAAGGCTTCAGGGCTCTGGGCTCCTGCTGAGGTTCCGGGGTTCTGGTTACTCCAGGTTCCAGTAGAAGAAATCCTGCTGATTATGCCAGGAAAATCGTTCTTCGGAACTGATAGCCTTACAGTTTTGTTATTGTATTCTGGTTGTTTGTTTGTTTGTTTTTCAAGACAGGGTTTCTCTGTGTAGCCTTGGACATCCTGGACTCGCTTTGTAGACCAGGCTGGCCTTGAACTCACAGGGATCCACCTGCCTCTGCCTCCCAGGTGCTGGGATTAAAGGTGTGCACCAGCTGTTATTGTATTCTTTAATCTCCCTTTCCTATTGTTTAAGTTAGTCAGGTTAAGTGAGGTATTCTTGGTTAATGAGTTCGTGATAAAATATATTTGTTAAGAAAATTGAGCCTACAGCATCCAGGCTTTATCTGAAAGCAGTCATAAGAGTGATTTTAATAAAATAATAAAACAACAATTATTTATGTTATTTAATTTGTTTTCCATTGTCTACTATAAAGAACCCAAATTCCTTAGCAAGGAATATGAACCCTTCGCGAACTGGCTTTTTTCTACATTTCCAAGCTCATGTCCCTCTCGGCATCACTAGCTCCCACTCACCCGCCATGACACACAACTACAAACTCATGTGGAGAAGTTCTCATTCTCTCCACGTGCTTTGATATTTCCAGACCTTTGCAGATGTCTTTTCTTCTTCCTATAGCATCCTTTCATTTCTTTCTACATGTGAACCATTGCTCATTGCTGAGACAACTCTAATAATAGTCTTTGGTAATGATTCTGACTGCACAGCCACGATGGCCGTGACTCACCCGGCTCTCTGGTAGCACCAGAAGCCTGTCTGTCATTGAGACTGTCGTGCGCTCTGACAATTTGCATTCCTGTCTTCCACACTAATGCAGTTTTCACAAGAAAAGCAGGCTGTGGTGTTTAAAGCCTTGTATCCAAGAAGGAGACACTGTGCCCTGCATTTTCCCTTGTAGACTAAACCATTTCATTCTTATTTGTTCAAACGAACATGTGAATATGTAGTCTAGTTTATGTCTCTTCTTGTAGTTTATGAGCTGGTCTGTTTCATTGAATGTTGAAACACAACAGGTGAGCACTGATAATACATTCCAGTCAAATTGAAAGCAGTAATAGTTCCTAAGAGACAGGGGATGTAATTGATAGATGGGTTTTTTAAATGTCTTAAAAGTAAAGGTTATTTCCAGGAAGAAGTCGTTAATAGGTTTTTTAAAAAAATTTTTTCTCTGTGGTACAGATCATTATTTTATAACTGTTAGAATAGGGGTTCAAAAGCAAAGTAATATTTTGGAGGTCCCAGGCCTGGGAACGTCAGAGCGAGTGTTCATGGCCACATTATTTAGCAAAATGCTTTTAGAAGCAAATACGTTACTTGAGCACAGTGATACACAGAGATGCTCCATGTTTCATTATAGAGCCTGGCAACCATTTGAGACTCTGTGCTGTCAATCCCTGGAAGAATTCAGTGACATCATAGTGATCCTGAGAGATGAGCAGGCTTGCTTCATGCTACAAAGATGACTTTAAAATATTTTATATGTTATTCATACAAGTATATAACATGTTTTGATCAAATCTCCCTCATTCTCTCTCTTTCGGTTGCTCCCCTCTTATCCCACCACGTCTTCTTCCCAGCTTGATGTTCTCTCTCTTTTTTGAAATAGAAGATTGTAATATGAACTGAGTACATGTACTGCTGCCTGATGTGCGTTGGTGTGGGACCCACATGCTGAAGCAAGGGCAAGCCCTTAAGATCCACATCCTTAAAGAAAGTTGAATTTCCCTATCTCAGCAGCTGTCAAGTACTAACAGCACCTTATGGGGGCTCTTGAAGCCTCTCTAAATCCGTGTTGAAATTTGGCTTAATCTCCTGCATTCCATCCCAACTGTCCTGGATTCATGTATGGAACTAACTGTGCTGCCATGTCTGGTGAATACTATTTCTGCTGAGCTCAGCTACTCTGAGCCTTGGTAAGAGAAGACATAATATACATGTTCCTTAGAACTGAGCACCTGACCACCTCTTATTCCCTGTACGTAGAAGAGGTGCAGGTCTCCGTAGGAAAGGTGATATAATTTTACAATCTTTTTGTCTTAGCTTCCTGCTCTCCATTGTAATAGTGAAGGGCAGAGGGCCTCACCTCTGAAACAGAGATTGTATTTGTCACCTTTATCTTTCAATCTTTTCACGTAAATTCTAGAGTCTTTTGAAATTCATCCGTTGAAAAATTCCAGGTATTTAGCCTGATACAAGAGTAGCATTGAGCCTTCTGACCCAAGTCCCAGCTTCATTAAATCAACCTCGTGTGTCTAATCACTCCAAACCTATGTGTCAAAGGTAAACACACAACATCACAAGTTTCTGACACATGACTAAACAGCTGAAGAAACACAAACATCCAAGGACTAGCATAAGGAAGCAAGGAAGAGACCAAGAGTTAACAGTGAAGACGAGCTTCTCAGTTCTGTTCCCTGCTCAGCAATGCGAGCAGCTGCTAGCACAAAATGGACATGTGCATGGAAGGCCACAGGCAGGCAGACAGGCATAGTGTTTGACACTGAAACCAGAGATTAGATAAAAAACAATGATATGAGTGTGAAAACCAAAAGTAGAATTCTGCTTCCAATTTATCACCTTTTTGATTTTTCAAATTTAATAATGTTGCTTCAGCTAAATGGAGTTATATGCATGTTTATTGGCAGAATAAAAACTAATTTACATAAACTGTACTCTTATAAAAAGAATTTGAACCTTTCAAAAGCTGACTACTTTGTTATATCCATCTCACAAAAGCAGTAATATTCTCAGCCTAATATAAGGGTGAATCAACTACTCTTAATATAAAAACTCATTGTATATATTTATTATATATACTGTAATATACTATATTATATATAGATGGATTTCATAAAGAAATTTCACAAAAGAAGATGATGTAGTTTGACAACCCTGAACTCCCCTTTGAATCAAGTTATTTTTTAAATTTTTAATATATTATAATTTACATGAATTACATCTCAATTTTTATCCCCTGACTTGTATCTTCCCACTCTCCTTACCCCTAGCCCCCTATCCCCCTCCCCAGCACATCTGACAGGAGGGGACCTCCTCTCCCCCCACATATGACCACAGCCTATCAGGTCTCATCTGGATAGCCTGCTTCCCCTTCCTCTGTGTGCCTGCCAGGCCTCCCCACCAAGGGGAGGTGGTCAAATTCGGGGCACCAGAGGTCATGTCAGAGGCAGTCCCTACTCTCCCCACAACCGTGGAGAGTGAGCTGTCCATCGGCTAGATCTGAACAGAGGGTCTAGGTTTATTGCATGTGTTGTCCTTGGTTGGTGCAACAGTTCGTACAGGCTCCTCTGAGTCCAGATCCACAATTCAAGTGATTTTTAAATCATAGTAAATTCTTGGTCATCACAATTGGTGTGTGTCCTAGTGTGATCTCTGTTGCTGTGATAAACATCAGGACCAAAAGCAACTTAGAGGGGGAGTTTTTTTGACTTCCATGTCACAGTACATCATAGAGGGAAGTTAGGGCAGAGGAAGTCAAATGGACACTGAAGCAGAAACCATGGAGAAAAGCTGCTTCCTAACTCATGCTTACGTAGTTTTCTTCTGTAGCCTAAAACAACCTGCCTAGGCATAGCACTGCCTACCACGGCCTTCTAAAATGAATCAATAATCAAAACCATCCCTCACAGATATGACCACCGGCCCAGCTGATAGAGACAATTTTTGAGTTAAGGTTCCCTTTTCTCAGGTGACGCTAGGCTATGTCAAGTTGACACTTACTCTAACCAGCACCGTGACTGGTGTTTATTCAGACTGTGGCTTCAATAAATGGTACAAAATAATTTCTAATTTTCAAAAATTTAGGATGCAGCAAAGTAGGCTGTATTGTCTCTGGTAAGGCTGTAGCTACATCCAAGGCTTCACACGGGCCCTATTCTAGGCTGGGCCTCATTCGCCGCCTCAGAACCCTGCTTTACAGGACCAACAAAATGCTGCAGGCTTTTGCTGCTGTGTTTAGCTCCTTCCCTAGATGGCAAGCATTCTCATGGAACCTGAACAACTACTTAAAATAGATGGCTAAAGCCAACATTGTAAAAACTTTCAGAAGAAAACATGGAGACAAATCTCTGTAAATTTGAGATATAATATTGGATAATGAAAGAAAAGCATAGAAAAAGGAGACTTCATAAACACTGAAAATTTTTTCATGGCAGGATTGTTTTTTGTTTTTGTCACATACTGTCACATGTATGCCATATTACATACATATATGTGACACACTGTATGTACATTATTATGGTGCTGAGGAAGAAAAATCAGGGTTTTCCACATGTTTGGTAGGTACTCTACCACTGAATTAAATGCACAAACAAAAACGAAATTGCTATGCTGCAAATTTTGCCACTAAAAAGTGTAAATTGTATATCTGAAAAAAGACTTGCAACTAGAATATATGCACCAAGTCCTACAACTCAGTAACAGAGAATAATGTCATTTACATGTGAGCAGTGAGTTTGAAGAGACATTTCTTCCCAGGACCTGCGTGAACAGTCAAGAAGTGCAGAGAAAGATCCTCAGCGTAGTAAGCCTCTAAGGAAATCCAAACAAAGCCATAACAGCATGTTTCACATTCACCAACATGGCTATAATTGAACATAAAATTAGAACCTTCAGTAAGCTCTAATGGGACACACATGGCACAATCACTGAAAAAATAGTTCTCCAAATAATTAAGGGAGAGTTGCTCTGTTACTCTATGAACCATCAGTCTTACTTCAAGTAAAATGAAAATCCCACCAACTACAACAGAAGTGCATGTACGCACACAGACCTGTTTATGGAGGCTTCACGGCAGTAAGATTTGCAGTATACAAAAGGCAGGAACAATCCATAGAGGTGTCAGCTAGTGGGTGGGTACTCTCGTGTGGTTTACCCATAAAATGGAATATTAATCAACCATGGAAAGGAGGTTTTTTTTTTTTTTTTTTACACACTCTGTGACATAGCTGGACTTTACTGATTGTAAGTGAAAAGAAGCATAAGGAAGAACACGCTGTGTGCAATCGAAAGAAAGACCTGAAAGAACATAACTGCTGGTGGCCTCTGGATATTTCAGCACACAGTAGCAAAAAGCTCAAAAGTTATATTGTGATGATAATTATATGGTTCTATGTAAACACTAAGACATTGGATTTTATATCTTTAAATAGATAGATTTTTACAGCCTACAAATATAATATGAATATGCCTATTTACATGAACTGTGTGTGTAAACATAGACAAATATGCTAAATACATATGCTCAGATACAGACAGATTGATAAGAGATAACCATACACATGTGTTCTCAAGAAATTTAAATCACATTCTTGAAACGCAGCACAAACTTCTTGAGACCCACCCTCGTAGCTGCACGTGCATCTTCTACATTATCCCTGCCACTGAGTCTCTCTCGAGGTCCAGTGAATTTCACCCAAGCGTCTGGCTTGTTCACCGGAAGCCAAGTTACACTCCAAGGCAGCAGTTCGGTGCTCTTGAAGATAGTCACCGTTTAAAAATGTCTTCACAGCTAATAGCTATTGTCTCACACAATGGATAAGATCTTAGCTCCCCTGGTGGATCTTCTTAAGTTCAGTTTACTCAACGAGTAAGAACACGCCACCATTTAATTCTAGAATTAGATTAAGAGGAGTCATTATCTATTCATCCAGCAAATACTTTGAGCACAACGCAAAGGTTGCCTCAAGGATCTTATAGTCTAATGAGGAAAATGAAAAGGTAAATGGACGGGAAATGGTTATGTCTTTTCTAATTACAGATTTGTATCTATCCTGTTTTTTTTAAAAGGCAAATAGACAATGATATCGCAGCCTGGTGACTCCAGGAGACCCAGGTACGGCATAAACTCACCAAGCACAAGAATTTCAGAAGAAGCAACATCATGGGGCACATCCTCTGAAGCGTCTACCTTCATCTATGGAGAAAAACATTCAAACAACACCAGGGATGGGATGAGATCATGAACTTCCATCACGACATTGCTTAGTCCAGGCCACAGAAAAATCTAGTACATGAGAGGGAGTTTCCTAGCAAATGAAAATACAGAATGTCCATCGGAACTTAAAATTTAAACTAAAAAATATTTTAGTACTATTTGTATTAGCTCATTGAGAACTTCATGTAATATACTTTGGTAGTCTCTCTCATCCCTCAGCTGGTCCCAGATCTGCTCCCACTTCCTCACCCACCCAACTTTCCGTTGCTCTCTCATTTCCTTCAATTCCATCATACGTGTGGTTCCATAGGCCTGGAAGAGCTAGGAGAAATATTTCTAGGCCAACAACCATTTCAGGGATGATAGCTATGGTGGTAATTATGCTGATTCATTCACCCATGCATGTATCTGTTCATTCAGCAAATATGTATTCAACTCTGAGTAGGTAGAAAGAATTATACTATGCTCTGAGTGACAGAGGAAAGACATAGAACCATGCGCATATAGCTCTAGTACTCTGACTGAGTGGGGCAAAAAATACCAGGAAAAAAAGTCACAAATAAATAGCCAGTCAGTGTCCTTGATTAGTCTTAGGTGGAATTTATCTACAAAGCAATGAAAGTGTCCAAGGCCAAGGTCCGCAGACAAACCAGAAGAGCTGACCTGACTACAGAGACAAGAAAGATAAGTAAATATGAGATCTAAATCCCTAGGGTTGGAAAGGCGTGAGAAGAGAGCATGCAGGAACTAGAGAGAGAATTTATGAGGGAATAGCAGGTGGAATAGGGAATTGCAGTACATAAGTGCAACTGGAACCACCCAGTGATGTCTGAACAGGAGGAAGGGGCTACTTTGCGGGTGGACGTGCAGACCACAGAATGTGGCCGACTATTGTAAGTAGACGTACAATGTGGTCTGACTCTGGGTAGCCTGAAGGGATAGCTTGGGGCGCTAGAGTAGAACCAGGGACATGGGTGGAGACCATTTGTCTCAGCTAAGCCTACCATGGACCTGTGCTAGCGCTGTGCACCAGCAGCCACCACCTACCGCCTCTTATTTAATCTCAGGAAACAAAAAAACCTGAGTAGGAGCCTGAAACATGCCAGGGAAGTGACAGACCCTCCCTGCTCAGGCATCTGAGCTGCCACTGTGACTCCCTGCAATTAACTGTGTGGCAGAGCAAGTCTTTCACTCTCTCCAAGCCCTGGTTGGTTTCGACACATAGAAAAGGTAAATAATGTTCATCTCATGGGTTGTGGAAAAAGCATACAAAGAGGCAAGCTATGAGTCAGCCTTGAACGGAGATAATTATCTGGTTAGCATCATTATGTCCTTATTACTTAACATTATAGCTGCTTATTGCACCATGGCCTCACCTAATGGAAAAATAATAATAATAATTGTCAAACAGTTCCCAATCAGCTGAAATCATTTGGAATCTAAAATCCCAGAGCCTGGTAATGTGACATGTGATATAACTGGAAGAGTAACTGACTGAAGTTCCATATAGCGACCACTCCATCCAGGCAGCTCTCTCACGATCAGTTTCTTCGTTTCTGGACCTTCTGGTCTCCAACCTTGGAGCTGGCAGAAGGTTGGAGACTCTTGATTAAATGACGAGTTTGTTAAGTGTCTCTGGGCCTGTGTCTTGTGGGGAGTCACAGCCTACGCCCGGGAATGTGTGAAACCCAAATGGGGCCATTTTGCCTAGAAGAACTGTGAAAACCCACCAAGGAAAGATTCAGACAACTGCAGTGATTAAGCCAATTAAACGGGAATAAGGTCTTTATTATCAAGCAAACAAGAGCGGGCTCATGCCTCAAAAATCTCTTAGTGCAGCAGCTCAGGATGCAGCGTTTTAACAGCAGAAACCACGGAAAGCATAGTTTACATCAAAGTTAGGTGAGGTCAGAGTAACTTTGAAACGGTCATTTCTGGCAGAATATAGTAATTATGACTTAACAAGGAGTTTTTTAAGTCACACCTTCCTCAGTTATGCTACTTTATGTTAAGTTTGTATAAACATTAGCTATTTTAGTTAATACATCTGAACCATGGTCAAGGTCCTGGAAATATCAAATGTATTGCCAAGGCAGAGGTGACTGTTGGGAGGTGGGGTAGAGGGCAGAGAGCTGTTTATGTAAACACAAAACGGAGTCAGGACAAGCTGGCATCAGAGCAGTGATTAATACTGTGTGTATTGTGTGTACGGTGAGTACAAAAAAGAGGTGTGTGTGTGTGTGTGTGTGTGTGTGTGTGTGTGTGTGTACACATGTACATGCAGTGGGATGCAAGATGGCACCACAGTCATTTAGAACTTGGGGCCACAGACCGGTTATCAGAAATGTGGGGTGAGAAGAGGTTTTCCTCAACACCCCCAAATTCTAAGATGAAGGAAGAGAAGGGAATGGAAAGTTCAGAGGCAAGTTGCTGCCAGCTTGCATCTTCCCACTGCTACTCCCTGCAGAAAGGACAGCAGCAGCCCCTGGAGCCATGGTGGCAGCAGGGAGTGCTCAGATGGGTCACATGGCTGGAGTTATGGTCCAGACATACTGGGGAGAATACAGGACCTGAGGTGGCTCTGGCAGCAGTTACCAGCCATGAACTGTCTGTGCATCATAGAGCAGAAGCCACAGTAGAGGGAGCCTGGAGGTAGGTATTTGGCAGAGCACTGTATGGCTGTTTTAGATAGTACTTTGCAGGAGCTTCAAAGGGGCTGACCCAGCTGGCCATGGCCACGCACACTTATAATCCCAGCACTCTTGGGGGCAGATACAGGTGAGTTCAAGGCCAGCCTGGTCTACAAAGTGAGTCCAGGACAGCCAAGGCTACTTAGAGAAACTCTGTCTTAAAACAAAACAAAACATAAACAAAAACGAGGATGACACTGTTGGAGATGCTGAACAAAATTCAGTCAACTGGAGAAATGGAAAGAAAATAGTTCACCAGTCCAAGGATTAAGTCTTGATAGTCTCCTGTTCCTAGATGTCATTGAAAAGTACCCTGTACAATGAGCTGGTTGATGGTTCACCATCTACAAAGAGGTTTGAGAACTGATTTGTCAGACAATAAGTCTTTTGGGAGGAGACTTTTTGAAACAGTTTCTCTGTGTAGCCTTGGCTGTCCTGGACTCACTTTGTAGACCAGGCTGGCCTCGAACTCACAGTGATCCGCCTGCCTCTGCCTCCCAAGTGCTGGGATTAAAGGCGTGCGCCACCACGCCCAGCTTAATATTAAGTCTTAATATTCTCTTCTTTTGCTTCCATGTTGCCTGCACTTTCTTCTAAATGGGCTACAAAGCCAGCCTATTATTCAAAAGAAACAGATGACTTTTTCACTTCATAATTTCTGGTATCTCGGTGGTGATAGCATGTCATATCCTAGAACATAAATTCTCTAACAGCTAAAGAGCAAATAGTGATTCTGAAAACCAATGCTCTTCAGGGTGCGACATCTTTCACATATCCCAGCCCCTACCTCCTCTTTTACATCTTATTCTGTCCTTCCTCTTTTTTTTTAAACCAAACATTCACTTGGCTTCAAAAAGGAAGAAGGAGCCATGAGAAGGGACTTGGCTGAAGACCAAGGAGACTAGCACTAAAGGCCTTTTCTTTGGGGCCTTCTGTCTTCCCAGGAATGAGGCGCAGCCTCTGTATGTCACTTTCATGGCTGGAATGAGGGTAACTCTTCTCTACTGCCAACACTGGGTCTCCGGGAAGCACTTCAAATACAACAAATCCTAGAAGACAGGGACGCCTAGATATCTGCTCACAGGCCTGCTGTGGTCAGACATTCGTCCCTCAGGCACTCATGTATTCACTGATTCGATAAATACGCATCCTCTGTTTTGGTCCTGAGTTTTGAAAGATGCTTTTGTCATAAAGATTAGCTAAGTTGCCCTGAGGACATACTGTATAAGCAACGCACAGTAAAACAACCTACTAAGTGTCATAGCAAAGCTCACCTGACCCAAGTAGAGCGCCTAAGAAGAAGCTATTACACCAGGACAATGTCACACCTAGTTGTATATGTTTCTGTTTTTCCAAATGGAAACCTGCTTAAGGCAGAATTGCTAGAATTCATTCATCTTCATTCACCTGGTGTTGGCACAGAAACACATCTCTCAGCACAAAGAATAAGAGATAGATCTTTCTATAGTCAAATTTGAACAGTCACACACAGTTTGGGCACAAGGATATAGGTTACTCTAATTTCCATTGTGTAAATTCCAGTGTGGAATTAGTTTCATGGAGTTTTTGTCGCAACAGAAGAAAGACAGTTGTCAATCAAGGAATTGTTTTTAAATACCCTGGCATAAATATCGAAACATGTTACAACTAGGCAGAGTGGCCTCAGATTCTAAGACAATGTTCTTAGTTCTTTGGTTGGTAGAGAATAGAGTTTCAATAAGTGATATAGTTAAAAGGATTTTATTTGTTTATCAGGGTGTTAGGTCTGACAGAGATAGATAAGCAATGGTGTAGGTTTAGACCTACAACAGACTAAACTCTCCATGTTGTTGAAATGTAATCTGTCACCATTTGTAGACAGAGCTTCTTTTCAGGAATTCTTACTCTAGTAGCCTTAAAGAACTGATTAACTAAACAAATAAAAGCATGAATGATTTGGGACTTTCTAGACCAATGGGTGAGGCCAGTGTCTCACGACACCATTATTTGAGACTTAGGAATTCCCTGAAGGACAACACACATTAGGTCCAATGCAATGTGGCCTTGGGATGCAATCACATCTTGCTATTCCCATAATGTCACCTTAGCTGAGAGAAAGGGCCTAAGAGAATGACATTTGGGTGTAGTGAAGGGTAAATGAGCAGGTGAGCAGAAGGGGTGAAGTTAAGTTCACTGACAAGGAACAAGGGCTCAAGGATAGACCAAAGACAGCCTAAGGCACTGTAGAATTATGGTACAGTCAGCATCATGAGGGGCAGTCTTGTCCCTTTGGAAAGGAACAGAGATACTGATAGATGCACTTTAGTTATCAGAGAGCCTGCTGGGCTTAGGTGTAAAACAAAACGGCAGAGAATGTAAAACTGTGTGAGTCTCTAGATGCCTCAGCGATAAATCTGAATTTAGAAACAAAAGGACTTAATCGGAAAGCAAATGTGCCCTACCTTAGAATGGGCACTCTGCTAAGTAAAATAAAAAGAAAACCCTTGTGCTGAAGAATTCAAGAGCTCATGAGTGTTTAGGTGATTTCCCAACTAGAGAAGGCCTGGGTGCTACTTGTTCTGTGAGAGGGCTCATAAACTAGGGGGCAGAAGGAACATAAAGAACTGTATGAGCTAGAGCGAAGCCAGCATGAGTATCAGGATCAGAGAAAAGTCTGGGTTCATGGCTCCTGTGTATGGATATGAGATGAGGAAAGAAAAGAGTCAGAATTCAACTAAGACATAAAAACTAGAAAGCAGCATTATTTAAGTGGAGACGATTTAAGAATGATCCAGAAAGCGAGCTCCCTTCCTTTAGCTTCTTAGTCAACCACTGTGTTTCTGGAGAAACTGATCTTAACATGAATGAAAGACAAAAGTCATTATTTTGCCTGGCAACGGATGAATGGGTTTAAGAAAATAGTAAATAAGAAGGAAAAAAAAAACTTTATAATAAATTGTGAGGGACAAGTCCGTAACAACTATAGAAACAAAAACTTGATTGGAATGTAATGAGGTGTGTCCAAATGAGTGTCAGCACTGTGGAATTCATTGCAGGGATCTGATGTTTAAAAAGGTTGAGGACAATAAGGACTGAGTTAGTTAAGGGTGGTCTGCTCAAGGAATGGAGGTCGCTGTTGGGAGTGGCCATGGTCATAGCGGTGTCGTTCTCACTAATGATGAATACAGTTTGACCTCAGTGGTATTTGAAAAAGACACACACTCCATGAGATAAGTTCCTTCCAGTAGACTTTTTGCTTTAATGTTTGTCCCTGCTCCTTGGCATTCCTGGGGTCTCCTCAGGGTCTGGAGTAGCCTTTGTTATTCAAAGAAAGTCCCTTTAGAGTCTAAACTTTAGACTAGACCATGCCTGCATATATATATTTATGAGATTATGAGGAATATATATGCCCTCAGTAGTGGGAGCTGGAACATGGTTGGAGAGTTGGAAGTTTCAGCCTCACCAAGATGGTTAACCCACAAGATCATCAGTCAGTCAGCTTCTGGGTACATAAGTATATTAACCTTGTGGGAATTGAGCAGTTCCAAGGAAAGGACTTAAAAAACTATCTCCCTCCTCTCTATACATGACTTTACACATCTTCTACAATTTGTATAAGTGTCCCCACCAAAGAACCAAGTGTTAAAGACTTGGTCCCTCCCCTAAGATGCTTTGGGGAAGTAGTGAGATCTTTAGAGTGTGGGACTTAAAGAGAAGAAATGAAATTCCTCAAGGCATGTCCCTTGAAAGAAATATTGGGCCCCAACCTTTTATCTTGCTCTCACTGTTTACTCTGACCATTAAATGAGGCCTTTTCTCTCATTATGTACTGACTCAAGACAAGCCCAAGTAAGAAATGATTGAAGCCTCCAAAAGCTTGAGCCAAAATAAATCTTTCCTCCTTACAACAGCTCAAGTATTTTGTCATGATGACACAAAGGTGACTAATGCAGCATCTCTCCCATTGGTTTATTATGCAGCTGTAACCTTCATAACAGACACATCATCGTAGGTGGACCCTTTCCTGAGTTCACTAAACCCAGGGAGGAAGTTTGTAGCCATCCAGGCAGAAGGATGGATACACCAGGACCCAGCTTACAGTGGGAAGATGAAGTAAGAAGAATGAGTGTAGGTCTGATCCTTAGCCCACGGGGTCTATGTTAACTCAGGGAGCTGGGGTTAGAAGTAAATTGAATTATTAGAAACTAGTGATGGTTAGAAGATGGTGGGATCAGCATAGAAACATGCCATGCATGTGATGTTAAATTCAGTCACACAATTGATCGCCTCAATCTTCCTAACAGCCTAGAACATGCACAATTAGCTTTCTCTCCCCTTTTCAAGGACTATATTGAAACCAAGTAGAGCTAATAATGTACTTCAAGTCATGCAATCAAAATTTCACTAAATACTATGTAGCTCTCTGATTCATAATCATCACTGACAAAAACGATTTGGTGAGCATTGATTAGAAGAGGAAGAATAATTTGATATGCTTTCATTTTTCCACTGGGCAGGAAACAATACCTCTCTCCCTGCAGAGGCTAAACAGAAGGAGACCCATTGAATGGAGGCTGGAGCTGAATTTCATTTTGTAAACTTGAAGTTGAGGTTAAAATAAAATCTCTGACTGATGAGATCTCACAGGAGCCAAATGTAGACTCTTGGACTTGTGTTTACAGTGCAGAATGAGCGCGTCCTGGGTGCAGGAGATGCAGCAGTGGGCAAGGAAAGACCTCTCTTCCCTCTGGAGGTGGGTGCAGGAGATGCAGCAGTGGGCAGGGAAAGACCTCTCTTCCCTCTGGAGGTTTATGTTAGAGTGGAGAGGCACAGATTGCAGAAAAGCATGTGAATGCAAGGACATTTATTCTCCTGGGTTAAGGATGTTCTGAAAGCAAAGTGAAGTGACTGAGAGGAGGAAGCTGCACCGGGTTCAGGGGTCACCGAGGAGAGCTCCTTAGCCAACAGTGTCCTTCACTGCTATGGGATGGTGGGAAAACAGTGCCTGTGAGAGCAGGAAATGAGAAGATGAGCAGGCAGGGGTAAGAAGGCAAACACTGACAGCATCTCTTGCTCCTGCTGTGCGAACTTAGACAAATTAAACTTATGAGGCCTAATTTCTGACTCTGAAAATTAATACTGCTTCAAAGTCATATATTCAAAGGAGTACTGAAAGTAATTTGAAAACATTAAAAGTTTTCATAGTGATAAAAAATATCATGACAAATACAGTCCCCTGAATTTTCTAGTTTGTGGTGCTCCCATCTGTTTTTCATTTAGTTGAAAAAGTTTAGCCATGTTAAAAAACAACAACAACAAAAAAAAAACAAAACAAAACAAAACAAAAAAAACCAGGAGACAAGTAAAATAAATTAGGTTCTTGACATAACCGGCCACGTGCCTAGACCTTTCCCTCTCCAGCTTTTCCACACCAAATATATCTATTCTAAAATAAGCTTATCAATATTTCCCTTTGTATATAATCTTTCATGATTACTGATAGGCCAACATCAAAAGATATGTTTTCTAATTTTAAACATATCCAGTATACACTGGGAATAGTTTGTCTCATCTTCCCCACTTTGCATCGTGACCTTCCCCATACTTCTAAGCAGGCTTATATCCCAAAAAAGGGCACCATTGTGCCCCAGTTGCAAACAATGACCTGTGAGGAAAATACTGGGAAAAAATAAGCAAGAGACCAATGAATATTAGTAGGAAGGATTTATTTCAAACCACAGAAAGGAGTGTAACTAGGAAGCACAATTTGAAAGTTCATGCAAAGTTTCATCATCTCATAGTCCAAAACACGGAAGGCAGCATGAGATGGGAGGAAGAACAGGCAGTAACAGGTCTTCTGAACATAGCTTTCTCCTTTACTGCTTGTCTGAAGTCTTCCTCGCCCAGGTCAACAGCAGCCCCCAGACTGCTGGCTACTGCCACAGCATCCACTGCTGCCACCACTGCTGCCACAGCAGCCACTGCTGCCACCACTGCTGCCACAGCAGCCACTGCTGCCACCACTGCTGCCACCACTGCTGCCACAGCAGCCACTGCTGCCACCACTGCTACAGCATCCAGAGCTGTGACGATGGCGACGCAGAGATCTGCGGGGCCTGTGGTGGCTCAGGCAGCAGCCACCACCCCCAGAGCTGCAGCATCCCCCAGAGCTGGAGCCGCAGCAGCCCCCAGAGCTGGAACCACAGCAGCCCCCAGATCCAAGGCTACAGCAGGAAGACACAGGGGGACACTTAGGAGGACACTTAGGGGGGCACTTTGGGGTCTGGCACTTGGGAGGGCACTTGGGGGTGCACTGCTGCTGGCTCTGCTGGCAAGACATTTCTGAGACAAAGTCTGTAACCTATAGAGAAACATAAACGCCATCAGCACAAGTGTCAGGCAGCTATATCCTCTGTTCTTTGCGATACTGATTCCAAGACAAGCTATTCTACGAACAAGACCTATAACTGTAATCGGAGGACTGGTGTGACGTGAAGCTGAGTACAGTGAATGCTCTCTCATATCCCCCTGTCCACCAGTAAGGGGTCCTTACCACCTTCTGACAAAGTCCTTAATACATATCCCATACAGGGTCCCTAGGCTCTGAATCGGAGCTCCTCGGAACTCGCGGTTCTCACTGTGATGTCAGGGAGACCTCGTCCACTCTGAGAGCATTTCCTAGATGAAGCCTAGAGGGGAGGCTGTGAAAGGCCCTAACCCCAGCAGCCCATCTCTCATGACCCCTCCTGGTTAGCTGTATTCCCCCATGGCCATTGTCCTGACTGCTTTGCCCTCACAGCCACAGCACTTGCTTCTCCAGGTATCGACAGGACCAAGAGAGGTCGGGAGATGTCACAGACCGCTGTTCTCAGAGACAGATTGAAGCCGAGGTCAAGATGAGACTGAAGAACCCCTCACCTTGGCTCCCTCTCCCCTGGGGTCTCTCCATTTCCCCTGCCTTTTTCTGCCCTCCTTCCATGCAGTTCTGCCTCTCTCTCTTCCTCCCCAGCCTTGCTTGCTAAGCACTCACCCGTTCACCGGAACAAGCAGGAACTGAGGCTGGTAAGGCTGAGAGGGCTGGTGAGCCGGGCATGGGAGCCCTTTTATGCTAGGCCCGGGACCCTCCTAGAGGTGAGGCATGGCCTGTGTATGCGGAGCAGTCACTTTCACGGGCTGGGATGAGCATGACTCTTCCCATACTCCCTACTCTGGAACTCTAGGATCTCTGTGGGAACAGTTCAAAAGGAATCTTGGGAGTTAGAGGCTGTGCAGCTATCTCTTCACCAAGTCTATCACAGGCAGCCATTCCACCTTCAAGCACTCACTCAGTTACTAATATGTATCCTCTCTATTACTAAGGTTCACACATTTGCAAGATATTAATGACCAAAAAAAAAAAAAAAAAAAAAAAAAAAAAAAGGATGACATGATTGCCATGAGGAACACATAGTCTTCGAGCATGAATATGCGAGCAATGGTTCACAATGGTGTCATGTGATCTCCTGCTTGGCTTCTTATAGCTCTTCCTATGGGTGGTGCCACAGTCTTTGTAAACAGTTGAAGGTAGGATACATTTTATTCACCTGTGGGTTCTGCGTACATTGTACATTGCTTGACAGAGCAAATTTAGGAAGAAGATTAACCATCAAGAAAAAGGAGGGCAGTCGGGCGTGGTGGCGCACGCCTTTAATCGCAGCACTCAGGAGGCAGAGACAGGTGGATCTCTTTGAGTTTGAGGTCTAGAGTAAGTTCCAGAGCAGCCCAGGCTACACAGAGAAATCCCCATCCTGAAAAAAAGAAAGAAAGAAAGAAAAGGCAAGGAAAAGGAAAAGAAAAAGAAAAGAAAAGAGGGCTGATGTTCACACAGCACTGAGAAAGGCTCAGTAGCTCAGCAGCCTCTGGTGTTCAGTATCCCTTGAGTTCAAGAAAGATGGAGTGCCATTTCTGCTAGTACCTCTAGAGATCAATTACCTGGATTGATAACTCTATAGGGATGAGGTTGGATCCAAAGTTAGATCTGAAGGAATCGTGAGGTGTAGAAGGCAAAGGCCCAGGAAGATCTGGATTCACAGAGCACACAGAAGGACTGCCATAAGGAGGAGTTAGGAAAAAAGCAAATATTAATTTTGTTTTAGAGGTTACTACAGGCTTTCGCTCCGGGAATGGTGTGAAACTTCTTGAGAATTAGCACTGTTGTATTTGTGAGCTATTACCAGCTCTCAGCAGACACAGTGAGGGTGAATATAATCAGACAATTGTGGTGTTTGCATCTGTACCAATTCAGTAGCACTAACTAGCACATACAGGGTGACATTACCATGGACAGGGCATTGTCACCACATTTAATGAACTCATCGTGAAAGTGGGCACTCTTTTAAGAGAGCACAGCAATCCTGTGGCAGGAGTCTGTCAAGGCTTACTAGGAATATGCACAGGGGGACAACAGCTAAAGCTGATTGTGCGTGGCTTTGTGGCAATTAAATGGGCATTTGAGAAATTGTGCAAGTAGATAAAAGTCAGTAAAGGAGAGGACAAATGCTGGGAGATGACACTCTAAAGGGTAGGTAAAGAAGACAAATTAATGTGTTTTGCTTTTGAAACTAAACCACCTATTACACCTAAGGAAAGGGATTATTTGGGCTCACAGTTCCAGGAGGTCAAAGTTTAAGAGTACTATCTATACAGAAAGGTAATGACCTTGTTGCTAATGGAGTCCCTGACCTTGTTGCTAATGGAGTCCCAAGGAAGTTCACGGCATCACAGGGCAAGAGACAGGTCACTGGTCTAAAACTAATTGGTAATTTGGAAAAGGAGTCAATATGCATAAAGCAAAGATCACTGTTTTAGAAAGATGAAGAAATAAAGGAATTATGAATAAGGAGTAAGGAAACCATTGTTTTTGTATTGCACATAGCAACCGAGATAACTATGGCAAACCACTAGATGTGCTGAATTAGAGAACAACAGCAATTGAAAAGGCACAGTTTTTGAGAAATATCTTCTTTTTTTTTTTTTTTTGAGTGAATCAAAAGTTCACTTTTAAGAACACATCGATTATGGGATAACAACTGAGATGTAATATGAATAAATTAATAAAATATATTAAAAATAAGAATAAAGAAATGACAGCAAAAGGTTAAAAAAAAGAACATGTGAATTTTAAAGAATGGATTATTCAAAAGCCAATGGCAATTTTGACCCTGTTGACTCTGGTTATATCTACAACCGAGAGAAGCCGAAGCTAACAATTGAGCAGCAGAAGACTAAAAAATAAACAAGGGAACTGATCACTTTCTGTGACCCTGGTGAGACACAATAGTGATGAACCTAGCAAAAGGCATGCATGGGGTGAATTAGTGGCCTGGGTACAATAGTGGCATGAACGATATGGGGGTAGCCAACTGCTTTCTAATAGGACGTAGGCCCCCGCTTCGTGGGAGAAAACGCAGGCCGTGGACTGTCAATCTAAGCAAGAACCTGAAGATTTGGAGTTCATGGGCCCCAGAAGTGGACTTACTATTGTGTTGTTACTTTGCTAAAACGAAATAGCATCAAACAGCCTTCAAAATGCACATCTGTACACCCACAGGTCAGTGCGGCTCTCAGTTGTCAGAAAAGTGTCTTTGTGCCGTGGACAGCAATCCACAAAATGACTAACAGCTGGACAGAGTGAAGAGAACAAGTGTCTCTGGGGTGCTCCGCCATCAGTGGGGGCATCTATACCATATCTCTCCCCCACCGAGCTCAGGGAACATGCAGAAGAGGCATGGAAGCTGGTAAGAGTGAGTTTGGGGAGGATTGTTTCCAGGCAATGTCTTCTGACGTGATTGGGCCATTACACCCACAAACTCATAGCAGCTGTAGTTAGCTGCGTATGGCCTATACAAGATCAAGCCAGTCAAGATTCCAGCATGGGTGGAGGAAGGGCACATAAATCCCACTCCTGCCTGTGGAGCTGGTGGCTGCTGGTGGCTGTTGATAGGTTGACCTGGATCCTGTGAGTAGCCCATACCGCAGTGTACAGGGGCAACTAATGGGATCTGGTAAATAATTAGAACATAAAGTTGGGGCCAGGATGTGGGGGTTATCTCTAAGGAGTTGAAGGAAGGGAGGGAGGTAGATATGATCAGAATACATTCTGCATGTGTGAAATTCTCACAGAATAAAAACAGAAACTTAAGAGGAAATGCTGAGTGAAAAGAAGAGTTGTTTCAGGATATTAATTTAAAGGGGTAAGTTTTGGAATAAGAGAGACTTAAATTTGCATTGCTTTCCCTCCTCCACAAAGCAAGTAGTGCAAATGCAAGGAAGTTAAGTGCATTTACTGTGGTGAAGTTTCATTCTCCCCAAAACTGTGACTGTGATTCTGTTCGTCTGCAAACAAAGTGTGACACTGTCTATAAAGCTCTGCACGCAGGTCCCCAAGTGAGCCTGCGGCTCAGAGCAGGCAGCCGCTTCCACAGCTGCAGGGGCTGCTATTCTGCAGCCAATGCCTAATGTGCTTCAGTGCTTAACTAGGTACTGTTCCGCCCAACAAGACTCCATCACCGCCGAGGAGAAGTGACGCCACCTGCTGTAATTAACAGTGTTCATTTTGTCCCGTTTTTCTTGGGGCTTTCAAATCAGACCCTTGGCTGATATTTATGAAGATAGGAGAAGAATTGGGGGGTGAGGCGTGGCTTCTTCTAAAGCATGGGTTTAGCACTCTGCATGCAAAGCGTCACCCTAGATGCAAGCAGTATTGGGAGATACTGGAAACCGCCCTTATCGCCAAAGACGTGTCTACAGAACTTCCCATCTAGAAGTCCAAACAAGCACTGTGCCACTTTAGCAGAGGGCAGAAAGTAACAACTACAGAGAGGGTTGTTCTATGGAAAACCAAGGTGTGGCTGTCTGTAGATAAACACTACATGAGGAAACTGTGAAGAGGTGGGTACAGAAATATGACTATCCTGGTGTGCAAAAACAGGGCAATTACATCAAATAGTTGAGAAGGGATTATGATATAAAGTGATATGAGGGACACATATATATCTCTAATCTTAACATAAAACAAATGGTCCACACTCTAGTCTCTAATTGAAATAATGATTCTGTGGGTTGTTTGAATTCAGAGAAATATTCTTATTGGCTAGAAAAAGTAAAACATGTTTTACATCTATTGTAACTAATAGAAATTACAGTGGAATTGTTATCTACTGTGCTTATACATTTTTTTATCTGAGCACTTAAACATAAGTGAGAAGATGCCAAACTTATTTATAGCATAAATGGTTCTCCTATTTTTTATACTACTAAAAATTGCTTTCTTAATAGATTATATATGTCTCTAACTCACAATTAAAACCGAAATTGCTCTTTTTAAAATAAGGATTTAAAGGACAAAATTAGTCCAATTATTCAAGCATTTACCTAGCATGCATAAGACCCTGGATTCAATCCACAGCACTGTATAGAACCTGGCATGGGGGGCACACATCTGCAATCGCAGCACTTGGGAGCTGGAAGCAGGAAGATTGGGAGTTTAAGGTCATCCTCAGCTTTACATAAAGTTTAAAGTAATCCCAGGCTAGGTGAGACTCTGTCAAATATGGGGCTGTAGAGATGGTTCAGCAGTCAAGAGCACTTGCTGCTCTTCCACAGGACTCGGACCCATGGAATAGCTCCCACATGGGACAGCTCACAGCTGGCTAGAAGTCAAGCTCCAAGGCACTTGGTGTCTCTGGCTTCCTCAGCCTCTTACACTCAGATATACATACCCATCCCTAACACACAAACACATAACCAATAAAATAAAAAATAAAAACAATGTCAAAAGCTTCTAGTTACAGCTACATAGTCTTGTTTTCCTCAATGCAATGAGACCTCACTTATTCTTCATCAGGCTTCTCTTCACCCAACTCTAAATGATGAAGGCGATCTGATGCTCTGAAGAATCCTGCAGCAATAGATAGTCACATAAGACACAGATGTGTAGGGGAAAGCCGGGGGACACAGAGCATTTAACCATCTGTTCACATGGAGGCACCTGTTTTGCAAAAAAAAAAAAAAAAAAAAAAAAAAAAGACTTAGCTCCACCCAGCAATTAGCAAGGCAAATTCATTTTCCACAGACTTACTCATTCATAAACAGACATCTGGGAGGAATAAAATGTTAATAAATGAATAACATTTCCTCATCCAGGCATGATGGCACACACCTTTAATCCCAGCACTCAGGGAGGCAGAGGCAGGTGGATCTCTGTGAGTTCGAGACCAGCCTGGTCTGCAAAGTGAGTCCAGGACAGCCAGAGCTACACACAGAAATCCTGTCTCAAAACAACAACAAAAACAAACAAACAAAAACACATTTCCTGACCTGGCAATACAGGTTTATAATAGGAGAAAGCAAGGTCTATTGAACCCTATTCTGCAGAGAGGGTGGAGCTAGAGGAAGGTGGGTGCACATCAGTGTGTTAGAGGACAGGGAGAGATCCCACACATCTCTTCCACCCATTTGTATCTGGATCAATAGATGGATCGGTTTATTTTTTCCAACACAGACAACAGTAATTAATTATGAGGACTCTCTTACTACTTTGCATACTATGTGTCACCAAAGCCTTACAGTGACATATATAAAATAAGAATTGTGATTACTCAGATTTTGAATATGGAAACTGTAGAAAAGACAAGTTAAGAAACTTGCTCAGATTTTGACACTAGGCATTCTAACTTCAAACCACATGCAGTGCTGCACACCTAACCCCTTTCCTGTGGATTTCTCCCTTTGCAGTCTATGTGAAGGAACACGTACTTGTTAGACATGGCATTTTGTTGTAAACAAAGATTCATAGGCCTTGTACTGACGTGAATCATATAGACAGGGAAACACACGCAGATCCAAGAAGTATCTTCGAGAAGGTTCCCTGACACACCATGAAGTGTACGGGAACTTCTTCCTGACTCCCTCCTGTCCTGTGTTTGACTTCCAGCATCAGGCCTTTCTTCGCTCACCCATCTCCCTCCGACTGTGCCCACTGGCTTCAGGTGCTCACCGTATCTCTGCTCATGTTGTAGACATATAAAAGCATTAACATAAACTGTGTATACATGCATATCATGAGCGGTCAGGGAAGCCTCAGGCTCAGAGTGGGCCTCCTCATCTATCATGGCAAGAGGAGAGGTGCTAGGACTGACGTAAGAGTGATATGGGAGGTAGTTACCCCCATCTCTCTGATGGCTGCTGGTCTCCTCCAGGGTCCTCTTCCGCTAATACCGGCACCCTAAGCACCTGAGCGCCGTGATGAAAACCTTGACAGGTCTACCCAACCTGAGTCTCAGGAAAATTCCATTCTACTTTTTGTCCATATCACACATATACACCCCCCCCCTTTTTTTTTTCAGCGAATTTAGCCAGTGTTGTCCTCAAATAGCACTCCAGGGCTAACAATAGTAATGCACAAATTATACACACCGTGAAGTTGGCCACATTTCTGAAGCCTTCAGGGTTTTTCCTGGCCTTTCCTGGATGGAGCTCACCATATCCTCCAATGCTTGGTGATATCTTCACTTTATTTGATTTTTTGTAGAAATTCTCCTAATGTTTCCTCTATCCTGTTTAATCCCTTGGTACTAGTGAGTGTGAAAAATGGATACATGGCTACAGATTATGTAATGCAGAATAAAGTCTAATCTGAAACCTGTGTATAATTTGTGATTTTTTTCCCCCAAATTAAAAATCTTTTTCACCCTGCTTTGGTCAACCAATGAGGGGGCTCATCCTTGGGAAAGGTTATTTCTCCTTCTCCTGGTAATTACTTGCTTGTCGTTCTTTGTCTAGGCGTGGGACCCCATGAAACTTTCCCCTCTCCCGCTAACATGTCTCTTGATACCTTGTTCTGACCTTGTTCATGCAGGGCATTCCATCTAAGACTGTTTCACAGCTTTCTGACACTGTTTCTCCTCCTCGCTGTTCCCTGAGACACAGATGCGGGAAATGCAAAGGAGATGCAGCAGGCAGAGCTGGGTTCCCCACAGTCTATCAATTGCTGCATTGTGTACAGTTGTGTTTTTCTGTGATGGTGCCCATGTGTTGTATATACACACAAACAACAAAAATGGACTCAGCAACGGTGTGTGTGTGTGTGTGTGTGTGTGTGTATGTGTGTGTGTGTGTGTGTACGCGCGCACGAGCGTGCATAGAGGAATGCACTGTGTAGCAATAACAATCAAAAATGTTATTGAAGAGTAGAGGGCATGGGAGGGACCGGAGGGAGGGCAGCTGGGAGGGGTCAGAGGGAGGGCAGCTGGGAAGGACCGGAGGGAGGGCAGCGGGAGGAACCGGAGGGAGGGCAGCTGGGAGGGGTCAGAGGGAGAGCAGCGGGAGGGACCGGAGGGTAAACCGGGAAGAAGGAGCATGATGTGTCTGTTTCAATTAAAAACATGGTTTTTTAAATTAATTTTTTTCTAAAATAAAGACAATGTAAAAGATAATTAAGACTTTTGCCGAGTAGTATTCCATAGTGTAACTGTACCACAGTTTCTTTATCCACTCTTCTACTGAGGGACACTTAGGCTGTTTCCATGTTCTGGCTATTATGAATAAGGCTGCTATGAACATGGTTGAGCATATGTCTGTGTTGTGTGCTGGAGCATCTTCTGGGTATATTACAAGGAGTGGAATAGCTGGATCTTGAGGAAGCCTTTATTTCCAGTTTTCTGAGATAGCGCCAGATAGATTTCCAAAGTGGCTGTACTAGTTTGCATTCCCACCAGCAATGAAGGAGTGTTCCTCTCTGTCCACGTCCTCGCCAGCATGTGGTGTCACTTGAATTTTTGATCTTAGCCATTCTGATGGGTGAAAGATGGAATCTCAGAGATTCCTGAAATTTGTGGACAAATGGATTGAACTAGAAATGATCGTAATGAGTGAGTTAACCCAGAAGCAGAAAGAGTCAAATGGTATATACTCACTTATATCTGGACACTAGCCCAAGGGGCATGTCTCCTGAAAGTCTTCACTTACCAGGAAAGTGGGACAGAGGGGAAGACTTCCTGTTGGGACTCTAGGTGAGAGAAGCAAGGAGAATGGGGAAATAGAAGGATCCAGAGGGTCCTAGAGACCGACAAGTAGAACATTATGATGGGTGGATCTGGGCCCAGGGGTTCTGCTCAAACTATGGCACCAGCCAAGGATAATACGTGCAGTAAACTTCGAACCCCTACCCAGATCTATACAATGGACATGGCATCCTCCACAGTTGAGTGGAGAGTGGGGTCTGACTTTCACACGAACTCTGGTGCCCCATATTTGACCACGTCCCCTGGATGAGGAGACCTGGTGGCACTCAGAGGAAGGACAGCAGGCTACCAAGAAGAGACTTGATACCCTATGAGCATATACAGGGGGAAGAGGTCCCCCTCAGGAACAGTCATAGGGGAGGGGAGTAGGGGGGAAATGGGCGGGAGGGAGGAATGGGAGGATACAAGGGATCGGATAACAATTGAGATGTAATATGAATAAATTAATAAAATATATTTTTAAAAAGACTTTTGCAAAACTAAAGTGCTAATCTCTTTTCTTCAAATGAACTCAATGTTTCTCCCTCCTTGCAACCATAGCCTTAGCAGCTACAGTGCCAGAAGATACGTTCTGGTATAAGGGACTGAGATACTAACACACAGTTCTCAGCAGGGCAACTCTATGATTGGGTCCCCTAACATTGGGAGTAGGGGCTGTCTCTGACTCTGTTGCCTGATTTTGGATCCCTTACCCTTAGCTGGCCTGCCTTGTCTAGCCTCAATGGGAGAGGATGTGCTTAGCTCTGCTGTGACCTGAGGTGCCAGGGTGGGTTGGCACCCCTTAGGGATCTCACCTTCTCTAAGAAGAAGGAGAGAATAGAATAGTGAGACGAGACGGGGGCATGAGGGCAGGACTGGGAGGAGAGGGGGGCAGATAGGATCATGCTGTAAAGTGATTAAATAAATAAAAGTTTAAAATAAAAAAATATATTAAAAATAGGAACAGAAAATATCAGAAGCTCAAAATTGCAAACTCTTTTCTTAATCCTCCATGCCAGAAGGAAAACACACTGGTTGAGTAAAAAATTAAAATTCCAATATAAAGATGGATGGACTAAAGAAGAGGGAAAAAGTTTAAATGGGGACATTGAAAATTTGCTAGTAGATGGTTTTGCTGAAAATATGGCATTTACTTCTCTCCTATTTGGGAATGACTTTCCATCTTTATGCACAGTATGGATATGTCAGCTTTCTATATTCCTGCCAGTATTTCCTACATAAACCCCAGTATTTTAGCCCCCAAGGAGACATAAAGTCTGCTCTCACGGTTCCTTGAGTTCTTATTTGCCTGTTAGTCAATACAACTAATCTAGAAGTGATTGGCACTAAGAATATTGATCCACTCAGAGGAAGGGTACACCTGCCATTCACTGAGCCACAGGCAGCTCATGGTTCCCTTTAGACCACCAGGCACTGTCCAGACAGGACAGCAAGTGTGGCAGCTCCATCCTAGACTTATCAGGGTCACTCCTAGTGCTCACCAGGAGCCAACCCCACAGGCTTGTGGCTGTGTTCCAATCACCTGCTACCTATGAACTTCACACTATTGTTGTCCCCAGAAACAATGACATCTGGAGGAGACACCTGCACCCCAGTCTTTCAATAACTCCCAGATTTACATTTCTCGGGTGAGTCACTCCATCTTCTGCTAAAGTTCTGATCCTCTCTAGCTTAAGTTTCACGATGAGCTTTTCGTAAATCTCTCTTCAGTCTGAGAGGAGCATCCTTCCTCTGTGTTCCCACACTGTCTTACCTACTGTGGTATTTTATCTTTGCTGTTTGCTGTGCTACCTTAACCAGGACACCAAACTCACCAGAGGGAGGCAGGAACCATGCGTCCATTACCTCAAAGTTCCCTACACCCAGCTCGAAGCACGGAACATGAGCATTATAAACATTTTCCAAAGGTGTGAGAACTGAGTATTAGAGGTTCAGGAATAAATAATATAGATAACTCTCAAGATGCCAAGATAAAGTCCAACTCTGCCCGGAACTTCTAGAAAGGTCTTGTTATATCCCTAACCTGAGTCCCTAATCACAAGTCTCCTTGTAGTTCTGCATGGGGTGGCCATGAGGCCGGCCACGGGCATCTTTGAGAACATTGCTCACTGCCTGCCCTTCTCAGTGCTTGGCGCTGTGTGTTCTATTGTGTTCCGAGGGGTCACTCTTGGGAGAGATGGGCTCAATCCGAAGAGCCTTTGAAGCATTCACAACATGAAAATGGAGGAAGACAAAGAACAGGAGGATGAGAAAAAAAAGGAAGGAAGCAAGGGGTGAGTCATGTTTAGGACTCCTGCTCTGGATCCTGCCTGACCGTGTGCCCATCCTCTCAACTGGTTGAGTGCACCTTGCCATCCCAGACTCCCAGTTTTCTGTGCTGTAAACGAGAAGCAGTGACAGTGCTATTGTTTCGTTTACTGTTGTACATGTCTATGATTTGAGTAAGATAGGGGTAAAGTTGGGTTTAAAGTTGCTTTATAATTCAAAATGGGTGGAGGCCAGATTTCACTTGAGGCTTTTGGTTAGCATTACTGCTGGTACTTATGGGGAATCCGGGGGACTAAAAGCCACAGTGGGGAAAGAGGCTGAAAAGAAAGATGCTGCTTATTTAACAGGAAGAAGAATCCTGGTGTCGCCTACAAGTGTTCTCCATGTGAGAACCGAGGTTCTGGAACAGAGAACAAAGCAAGGCAATGAGGAAAAACAGGGCCCTGAAGTAAAGCTAGGCTAAAATCTGAGGTGTTACTGTGACTTTAGGCCAGTTACTTAGGCTTCAGAAGCTCACTACTGGGGCTAGAGAGAGATGGTTCAGTGGTTAAGAGCAGTGGCTGCTCCTTCAGAGGACCTGGGTTCAGTTACCAGCACCCACATGGCAGCTTGCAATTATCTGTAACTCCAATTTCAGGGGATCTGGGGCCATCACCAGCATTGTCATAGTAATTAATGCAGGCAAAACATAAATGCACATAAAAAAAAATAAATTTCTAAAAGAAAAGCTCACTCCTACATGAGGATAAAACTATATCTGCTCTCTGGGTGAGATGTGAAAACTATTCTTCCAATAAATAACGCTGCTTGCTTGAGTGTTGCATTGTTTTTGGTGTGGGTATACAGATGGTAAATGGGCACCAGGGGTCCAACAGGAAAGGAACACAGTAAGGAAATGGAAACAGTCTGCAGCATCAGGCAACGAAGCAGCCAGGAAGGAAACAAAGTAAGAAAGAGCACAAAGTGGACCCAGCACCTAGTCCTGTAGTTGAAGGCCATGTATGTGATGGAGCGCTTAGCTCCACGGCCAGCTCACAAAAGTGTTTGCCCCTGTATTAGGAAGCCTCAGAAGCAGCCATTGATGCTGTCCCTGGGATCATGAGAAGCAAACCCCACAGAACAGACACATAAACAGGAAGAGTCATTATTTTATCTGACAAGGACATATTGTGTTTCACCCTAGGTGTGGGTTTCCTGGTTTCAAACAAATAAGGCCCAGTTGTCACTTCAGAGTGCTCAGGCTAAGGTAAGGTAAGACAGACAGGTCTCCTACAGACCCACGGGTGCAGGACACGAGGCTGTCCGTGCGTGCTCACTGCCTGCCCTTCTCAGCCCTTAGTGCTGACATCTATTCCACCCCCTCTTTTCCCCTGTGGCCCAGCCTTCCTTAACACCCATCTGTCTCACCCAGCAGGTGTGCAAATCAGGTCATGAGTTGCCATCAGCTGGGTGGAGACGCAGAAATGACATCTGATGGTGAGATAGTCTTGCCAGTTTCTGTCGATGACTTGGTCCAGATGCCCTTCTTACCAAGCACTGACTCTGCTCCTCCTTCATCCTCTTCAAGTGATGCTCGTAGGTACCAACCAAACCTCTTCAAGTGATGCTCGTAGGTACCAACCAAACCTCTTCAAGTGATGCTCGTGGGTACCAACCAAACCTCTCTGCCCTGTTTTTAATATTTTAGGCGGATATTCTCTGTGATCTTCAAGTAAAATTCAGAGAATTAAAATTACATAGGTCTTGAGTCTGTCTCCTCTGAAAGTACTCATTTTACAGAAGAAGAAATTTAGGTCCAAGGAGGTGATTTATTCAGTGTAACAAAAGGAATTTGTGGAAGAGTTGGACGAAGGACAGAGGTGGAAGAAGCAGGAATGTGTTCAACGATGAATCTTCATAACTTTGTCTACAACAAAATTCTTTTCTCTCGCTGCGTTTTACTGCAAAACAAAGGATTTCAAATCATGCTACCACTTCCACACTTTTTGTCTGCCCACCTCCTCATGTTTCCTAAGCTGACACACATATTTACTGACTGCAGTCCTGGGAGAAAAGCTATTAACTATTATTCCTAAGATATCCTAGGTACTGTTGCCAGGGATTTTATTACACACTCCCCCTGAACTCAGAGCTCGTGTTACCTGCCTGGAGTCGTAGGGTCTCACTCAAGTCTAGACCTGGCAGTAGAGCCATATTGTTCCCTTCAGACTGCTGCAGTTCAGTCCAACTGTCTCAGTACTCAAGTAAGAGAATACCACAGCACAGTGACCAACACAGTGACTGGCATATAGAAGACCCTCAACTGTTTGTTGGTGAGTATTATTGTTAGCTTTTTCTTCTAGGTGTTGAGATTAAACAGAGATTTGAGAAATTTCTCTTACAGATTCTTTAAAATATTGGCCATAGATTTGTGTAAATGCGCGCACGCACGCGCACACACACACACGCACGTGCACACACACACATACACATTGGTTTGGGGAAGTTATGATTCTACTCAGAGGACTTTTCTACTCCATAAATCTACAGGGAAGTGACCAGTGCTAAATTCCACATAGCAGCGTCATGACCTGTCCAAGAAGACACTTCCCACCTCAAAAGTATTTGCTTCTATGCTCTGAATTTCTGAGGTCCTCAAAACTACCCATCGTGAAGTTCCCAGCATATACTGTAGCCCTGAGACTATGAGCCAGAAAATCAGTTTCACATAAGAAATGGCATAGCAAGATGTTCAGGTTGTAAAATGCAGACTGGCATTTTTATTAGCCTACAAATTCCCAGGACCCAAACATTTAGAAGGCCGCATTTCTAACCTGTCAGTTTTAGGAAAAAGAGAGTCACCATTGGCTAGATCTGGGTAGGGGTTTAAAGTTTACCACCTATATTGTCCTTGGCTGGTGCCTTAGTTTGAGCGGAACCCCTGGGCCCAAATCTGCCTATCATAATGTTCTACTTGTAGGTTTCTAGGACCCTCTGGATCCTTCTACTTTGCTATTCTCCCATATAGTTGATTGGAGAGTGGGGTATGACTTTCACACGTACTCTGGTGCCTCACATTTGACCACGTCCCCTGAAGGGGGAGACCTGGTGACACTCAGAGGAAGGACAGCAGGTTACCAAGAAGAGACTTGATACCCTATGAGCATAGACAGGGGGAGGAAATCCCCCTCAGGAACAGGCATAGGGGAGGGGAATAAGGGGAAAATGGGAGGGAGGGAAGAATGGGAGGATACAAGGGATGGGATAACCATTGAGATGTAACAAGAATAAATTAATAAAAAATTAAAAAAAAGAGAGAGAGAGAGAGAGTCACCATCATGTAGTTGAGGTCCTCTCATACCAGGACCTAATATCACCTAAAATCCTTGACTCATACCTGTCACTTTACAGCTGTGCCAGCTAGGCGCAGAGATGGAGTTATATACAGGACCAGGAGAGAACAAGATAAACTAATGTTATTTTTCAACTGATTTACATTGTGTTTATTGTTCTGAAATGTGAGATTTTTCACTATGGAAATATCACGTGTTCTCACCTGCCTCCATGGAGTTTGAGAGCAGCTGCTTAGACCGCTCTGGTGACTTGGCCTGATTCCAGGCCCTCCTGCTGCCCACCTGCTCCTCTCTTTGTCTGTCAGACCCTTCAATGTATTGAGCCCCCAGCACAGAACCCATATGTGCTCTCACCTGTGCAGGGAATGCCTTCCCTCCCAGCCGAGTCCTGTCCAGCCTGGATGAGCCGCACTTTCTCCGAGCCATGTCATTCTATTCTCCTGACCAGGTAAAACTACACAGTGTTTGGAACCCTCCTTACCATCGTAGTTGAGTAGTCACATTCCTTTATTCCTTCGTTCGAATACTGAATTGTTCACTTTCTTCTCCCCTGCCTCTCCCCTACAAACCCCCAAAACCACACAAATGGCACCTGAGACAAAACATATTTCAATATCTTTCAATATCTATTGACTGATGAATCCTTGGAAATCGGTCATATGACTTCCCTATAGCCTTTCCAGATTGGCCATGTTCCTGAAAGCAGCCAAACTCTGGCTTTGGGCTGTTTGGTCTCCTGAAGTCTGTATAAAACAAGGGTCCCTGCTGACCAGTGTTGCATTTACTGGGAGAATCTCCCAAGTACTCATTTCAGGTGCCTTGAGAAGTGAAACAACCTCTGTTTTCTTTTCTGTGTGTCCATCTAACACATACCAGGGCTTTGCTGAAGACATGGGTTGTGGAAAGTATTTATGTGATATTCCATCATGTGTCTTCATGGAGGTCAGAGACCTAATTCTCAAACTGAAAATAAATTTCTTGGCCTGAGAATAATGCATGTAATTTACACAATCCCTAAGCTGTGAATTTACAGCGCTCATCCTTAAGTTCAAAGCCAGTCTGGACTATCTACAAGATCTAAGCCTGCCATAGTTACATATGGAAAGCTTGTTTCAACAAAAGGCCAATAGCAAGGGCCTAGTTAGATGCACAGAGCACTAGAAGTCAACAGTGACAGGATATAATTAGATGTGTTACTTACTCCATTCAGACAGTACATCCATGAATTGTAAAGAGAAAAATGGGTGAATCTGGAAAGCATAATATTAAGTGAGGTAAGCCAAATTCCAAAAAAAAGGCCATATATGGATCCTAGCATGTAATGTGTAGCTGGATGGATAGATAGTAATGTAAATATGGGTAAAGCCCAAACACTAAAAAAGAGGCTACCAGAGTTAAAAGCACTTGAAGGACCCAGGATTGGTTTCCAGCCATCACATAATAGCAACTCACAACCATCTTTAACTCCAACATAGCCTTTGCTACACTGGACTCAGTTTGTAGACCAGGCTGGCCTCAAACTCACAGCGATCCATCTGCCTCTGCCTCCCTGAGTGCTGGAGCTAAAGGTGTGTGCTACCATACCTGGCTTCCAAAGATTTTTTTTTAAGACATCACGTCATATAGTAAAAAAATGTTGTTACCTAGTGTAAAAAAAGAGATGGTGGGATTGAGAGATGGCAAAACAGTTAAGAATGCGTACTGCTCTTGTAGAGGACCTGGGTTCAGTTTCTTGCATCCACATGGAGCCTTCCAACTGCCTATAGCTCCAGTTCCAGGGGACCCAATTCCCTCTTCTGGCTTCTATGGGAACTGTACACACATTGTTTACATAAGCTCACTCAGGCGCATGTAAATGCATGTGAATTCTTTTTAATTAAGAAAAATGAAAAGATTGGAAGTATAGCTTACGCTAGTTACAGAACTGCTAAACAGGCAATATAGAAAGGCCCCTCATCCTGTGTTAACTTCAGAGTGAGCGGCACACTAATCTTCCCACGCTGCAAGTACCACTTGGTGGTTCAAGAAGAGCACACGATCCTGGGCAAGGCCATTCCCGACTCTGATTTAAGGAGTATCAGGTGCTTAAACATTAAAAGACAACAGGGCACTAGATACAACTAAACAATTTCCTAGTTATATCCCACTGTTTCCTGCTCCTCTACCTGCCCACCCTCTCTCTGCCAATCATTTATGGATTCGCTAAATACAATGTCTCTGTGTACCAGGCCTGTGTGGTTCTTGCGGACAGAAGTTACCCTTGGTGTGTTTTGTATGTGTGTGTCTATGTGCGTGTGCATGGGTGAAGGCATTCCTTTGGAAGCCAGAAGTCAGCTGTAGATGTTCCTCAGCGTGCCATCAACCTTGGCTGTTGTTATTGCTGCTGCTGCTGCTGTTTGTATGTTTCCTGGTGTTTGTTTGTCTGTTTTTATTTTTCAGAAAAGGTCTCTCTGCTGTGTAGACTATGTTGGCTGACCCCCCCCCCCCCATTACTGGGATTGCCAGTGTGCAGCATTCGGGCTAACGTGCCAAACACTGGGATTGCCAGTGTGCAGCATTCGGGCTAACGTGCCAAACACTGGGATTGCCAGTGTGCAGCATTCGGGCTAACGTGCCAAACACTGGGATTGCCAGTGTGCAGCATTCGGGCTAACGTGCCAAACACTGGGATTGCCAGTGTGCAGCATTCGGGCTAACGTGCCAAACACTGGGATTGCCAGTGTGCAGCATCCGGGCTAACGTGCCAAACACTGGGATTGCCAGTGTGCAGCATCCGGGCTAACGTGCCAAACACTGGGATTGCCAGTGTGCAGCATTCGGGCTAACGTGCCAAACACTGACTTATATGTGGGTCCTGGGGATTGGACTCATCTTACTTAAGAGTCATTTTGCTAATTGAACTGTCAATCCAGAAACCAACATCACCCAGATAGTGTGTGTGTGTGTGTGTGTGTGTGTGTGTGTGTGTGTGTGTGTGTGTACACGTTTTAGAGCCTTCAGACATAAAACGTCATTCAGAATCGTCTGTGACTGAGTACTAACGACAATGGCGACCTGGCCTCGGAGCTAGGATGCTTGTCACACAAGGTTCTCCTTCTTCTTGGAGATACCTTTCTTACTGCCAGAACTGACCTGAACACTGTCTTCCCGGAGCAAGAGAGGCCTTGACTAAAGCATCAGGCCTGAACCCTGTATCCTCAAGAAGAAAGGCCTAATAAATGAGAAAAAATTAACACACAAAGCCCACCAGTATCAAACCACTTTCACAACAGTGGGACCATCCTATGGTGTCAAGGAACTCAAGAATTGCATAGGAACAGCAGCAAAAGCCACGCCTCAGTGAAGGTCTGCGACCAAATCCCCGCAGATTAATCAGAAGAAATGAGGGAAGCCGACCCCAAACCCAAAAGCTACAGCCTCGCTCCCTAGCTCGGACGGGGCTGTTTACAGCACTAGATGACGTCAGGATCCCGAGCTGGAAGTTCACCAGCTTTATCTACTTGTGCTGTTCATTTAGATCTTCCATCTGATAGTTGAAAGCCAAGAGCAAGAGGAAGACAGGGCTTTCTAACGAGAGGCATAAACACAGAGCAAAGAAGTCAACAGGAGCCGCCATGCCTTGCACTTAGAGCTTTATTCTTGCCACAGTTTGGGGGCTGTGCTAACTCTGGCAGGATGCCTTGATAAAGGAAGCAAGTTACGGAGAAACGGGGAAGCTGGTAGTTTCAGAAGACATAGCAGGAGGTAAATTTTGGAAGCAGGGTAGAGTCCTTTTGTGTTTAACAGCAGCAGTCATCGTCGTTGTCACAGTTGTCACAGCATGCAGGACCTCGGGACCTCATGGGAATAATTCCTAAACAGCAGCAACCAGAACCACAGCCACAGCCACAGCCTCCAGAGCCACAGCCGCTGCCACCGCAACCTCCAGAGCCACAGCCTCCGGAGCCACAGCACCCAGAATCCTCACAGCAACCAGATCCTGTGTTCCATCCCTGGGGCCGCTGGACCCAGCGTCTCAGAGGACTCACCCCAAAGGACCGGGGAGCCAAACAGCAGTAGCTCATGGAACATGGGACAGAGCATGGGTCAGGGACACCACACTGAGAACTTAAACCGCTTGAAGACGCCTGGGTGTAGTAGGTCTGGCAAGGAACCTGGTACTGCACGTAATACGTCTGAGCCTGGCCCGGGGCTGGGCACTTCACGTAGGTTGTCTGACACGGGGCTGGGCACTTCACACTGGTTGTCTGGCACGGAGCTGGGCACTTCACACTGGTTGTCTGGCACGGGGCTGGACATTTCACATATGTCGTCTGGCACGGGGCTGGGCACTTCACGTATGTTTGGCAAGGAGTTGGGCATTTCACGTAAGTTTTAGTCTGGCATGGAACTTGGTATTTTACATAAGTCTGAGCTGGAACCGGAGCTGAGTAGTATCTCACGATGGTTTGAGGCTGGAAGGGAACAGGCCCTGGAGCACCAACAGTTTGTACCGGTCCTGAAGCCTGGCTTTCCCCAGAGGCGCCAATGCTACCTTGACCTGCTCCCAGTCCAGAACCCTTCACACAAGATGGAAGGAACTGTGGCTGCTTTTGCTGATCACACATCTTGCTGTGGTTTTGAAAAATCTGAAAAGAAAAGATCCATCAAAACTCTAAGACTAGAAAAGTTTTCAGATAATTCTGCAGTGCATCCACTTGGGAGGGTGACCTGAAAAAGGTCTCCTTTTTTGAGATCATTACCATCCAGAGACTGTCCATCTGGCAGTAAGGTAGGTGCAGAGTCAAGGATTCCATGTTCACTCCTTACACCTCTAGCTGGCTATGTGACTTCAGACAAGCCACCACTCACACCTGCTACTCTTCTCCCACAGTAGGAAACAGAGGACAGGCTTGAAACAGCAACTGCACATTTCTACCAAACTCTGCAGGTTTCCGCCTTCATCCTTCAGTGTCTACATTGTAAATCAGCCTTGCATTACTCTCAACCAGTTTGCCCTCCACCATTATTCCCCTTAGGGGTGGCATCCCTTCTTATTTCTTCTAATCCAGAAAGTCCTCGGGGAGGGCAGATGTATGTGTCTGAGCTAACCTGAGTCTTAAACTGAACCCAAGAAAGCAATATGCGGCCTCAAGACCTTAGTAAGTCTCTACCTGTTGGAGCACTTGAATGCTGGTTTAATTTGATAGTTAGTAGAGCCAAGAAAAGATGTTGCACGTGGCCCCAGAGGAACCCAGTCCTCTGAAATCCCTGCCCAGGTGGAACTGCCCCCTGCCCTATCCAGCCAAAGCCCCAGTTTTCCATTATCAATGGCATCCTCTTTTTCCACAGACGTCCTCAATGTTTATTCCTGGCTCATTCTTTATTCCAAAACACTCCACCCCAGCTCCATCTCAACTCTGTTTCTTGCCAAGTCCCTATTGCAGGTCGGCAAGACTTACCTTCTTTCTTAGCAGGAGCAACAGTGGACGAAGTCAAGGCTCTGAGGAACTTGTGTTATGGTGAGACTTTTATAGGCTGGCAATGAAGCAATTTGATGCCATTTAAATGAAGCACCTGCGATCACGAGGACAAGCGCCGATGTGGCATTGGTGAGATTCCTCCCCAGTATGTCTGGCCGTTCAGTCAGAGGCAGAGCATGTCTCTACTTGATAATTGAATTTTCCTAAATATGAGATTTTAAAAGGGGCCACCTTCTTCATGAAACAGGGCTCCTTCTTTTCCTAGAAGCCATGAGTCATTCCTGTGCAATGGAATTCTAATATCAGGGTGATTTACTCAAGACTCCCACTATTTCACACACACACCCACACACACACACACACACACACACACACATACACTGTGTCAAAAAGTACTGTTCCTTCCAACTTGACATGAGCATTCTTCTGTGGACTGCAGTGAGGGGGGGGGGGTCCTCTGCTGGTCTTAGTTGTTAGGGAAAGACATTGGTATGGTAGTCTCTGGCTCAGTATAGCAGGAAGGAAGGTCACCAGGTACACTGTGTTTGTTCCATGAGCCATAGGTTACTCTAAGTCAATTTGGGGACTGGATGAGTGTTGTACGATCTCAAATCCCCAAAAGTAAGTTAGGTCTCTGGCTCAGTATAGCCCCAGAAAGCCACCACAACTTTGTTTGTTGCATGAGCCATAGGTTATTCTAATTTTGGAAGTGGACGGATGGTGTATGACCTCAGACCCCAGGATTTAGGCCTGCGCCGGCTCATCTCAGCCTCTCCTGCTCCCGTGGCCTTCCCTGCGCCGGCTCATCTCAGCCTCGCCTGCTCCCGTGGCCTTCCCTCAGCTCACCTCCCCGGTCTCATTTCCGGGAAGAGAGTCCAGGGACCTAGGACTGGAAGAATTCCATCCAAATGAATGTGAGTGGTGACACTGATAAAAATCTATTTGTTAGTTGAATATTTTTACGTGCCAAAAATTTATGAGGCATGTGCATGCAACAGAGGCCTGAAGGGTGGGTAAAAGGAGGTTACGGAGCATCCAAAGGAAGTAAGTCGGCAAGCCGGAACTCAAGTGTAGCCAGCTTGCTGTAGTAGACACAGTCTATGAATATCGGCCACATTTCATTTTCTCAATACAGTGACCGTGGAGAGAAAGATGCAAGTGATATCTCTTGAGCACTATTGAATACCAGCCCAGTCTGTGTCTTCACTTAGCTTTCATCATAACTCTGTGATATAGGCTGTAGAGGATAAGGCGGCCCAGGAGGGTCAAAATATCTCACCATAGTCACCACCGACTGAGCCAGCAGAGAGTGAGTGGTATCTGCTATGGGACGCTATCAAGCTTCTGCCTGGAGTCGGTTTCAAATGCCAAGTCCTTTAGATTACCCAGTCAAGGCTCCACAAGGTCACTGTGACCTCTTGGGTGAAAGGTGGTCCTAAAGTGACTCCAAATAGACCCTCAGTTCTCCCAGGATCCATAAACATTTTCCTAAGGAAAATCAAAGTGCCACTAGTCCATTAACCCCACCACATCCTACACGAGTCTTACAAAGTCTGCTCTGGACAATTTTGAGGAAAGGAGAAGGAGAAGATCTGCCTCGGCCTTGGAAAGAATCCTGGCTTTTCCTGTCATCCCTGCCCAGTGGGCTTGCCACGCTGTGTACCATCAATGTGAGGACCGCTATCTGTCAGGGGGAAGCAGGACTAAAGGGGGGGACATGGGTCCAAGCCATCACAGCCCTCAGTTGTTTCCCAGGAGCAATGCCTCATGGGAAGGAGAAGAACGTGATTTCGATGGGGTCGGGGTGGGGCCGGGGGGTGGACTTCAAACTCTCCACACCAATAACTTGTTAGTTTAGTCTTCGCAATGGTAGCTGAAATGGAAGAGGACACACGAAGGCAACTGTGAAAACCCACTTAGCTAAAACTAATTGAGCCATAACTTAAAACCAGACGGGAGACACCTCAGAGCCTATTATTTCTCCACAACATGCTGCCTCTGATTGCCTGTTTTAGTTGCGCAGCCCTTGGGCTACACACACACACATGTGTGCATGCACACAGACACACACACACAAACACACCCGTGTGCACACACACACACATGCACACACACACAAGCACACACATACACAAACACACACACAATTCACAGCAATGATAAAGACTTAGAAGGCCGGCTGTCTCAGAACACGTCCGCAGAACAGGACAGAGGCTCTTCAGAACCCAGATGAAGAGAACTGACCCCTTGTCCTACAATTCTTCAGCTCCTCTGGCTAGTCTAGACTACTGAATATAAGGCTCTGTTCTACACACAAAATGTATGCTCCCACAGCCTACCTGCCCATAGAGGTATTCTCATTAGTTTACAATTCTCAGGTGTTGGTAAGTATGTGTCGATGACCATATCTCGTCTTAGGACCTGGGAAACATTAACCAAATAAATGAAAGGAAGTAGGGAATGATTTGTTACGTTCAGGGCACAGAGCAGATTGATTTCCCTCCTCCTGTGGTTAAAGTGATCCTGCTCTGCCGTTAGCCAATCTGCGTGTCTCATGCCAGCTGCGGGCTCTGATTGGCTCAATTCCTGCTCTGTGGGGTGAGGTTCTCACTAATGGCTTTGATGTCTTCCGGTAGCGCCGACATCACTGGTGAGAGATCCTGCATCCATGTGCCATGCAGACAGGTGGGTGGGCTATACTCCACCCATTTTCCAGGCTGGAAGTCAGAGTTGCAGGAGTCAGGAGATTAGTGCCAGCGTCAAGATGAGTCATGAGGATATCCCAAAAAGTTTCAGAGGCCCCGCCCCTTTGTCCCTTTGGCAGCATATAGGATCACAGACTTGTGGGCTTATGCGGTAACAGTCCAATAGGCTCACGTGAGATTAATTAGAGGGAATTACCTCTGAGACAGAGGGTCGTAAAACAAGTCATCGGATCTGGCCTCCGGTCCTATTCTATGCAGAAAGTCCTAGTGGGTTTTAAAAGCTCTTTGGAATCTCTTGGTTAACATGTTTCATAATTTCCCGGCTGAATAATCAGGAAGCACATATTAGATTGTCAATTCATCTAGGAATCCTAAGCATCCAGACAGTAAACTTGAGACCGGAGCAGGTGGACAGCACCAGAAATAGGCCAATTCTTCCCGTTTGTTATGACTGAAAGGGGTTGTCACAACCACCTCTGGCCACAGCCCCCCTTGGCCCTTTCTCACCCATTACATTGCTCTGGGCACTGTAGGACCAGAGTTTCAAGTACCGTTTTTGTAAGCTGCCTATGCCATGGCTGCTGGTGAGGGCACATCCCAAGCCATCACAGCTGCTAAGTAGGTTCTAGAACTACAGAGGAGTGTGACTGTTGCTTCCAAATTTCTAAGTAATACTAAGACTCCCTCAGCTTTTCCAAGCCTTTCATAACAAATTCACTGTGCTGGACCTTTCTATTTCAAGTAGAGTGGCTGGTTCACCTGAGGAGACACCAACATCCTGAAGCACCCTTACTGTATATAGTAAGTGAGCTAGAGCATACTCCTGAAAATGATAGACGCAGTTGATGGAAATAAGCGAAGGAAATAAAATATGAAACTAGTGGCAAGTGTTGGTGCAACAACAATCTAGGTTTATTCCAGTAGCTTTCCAGGAAAGACCGCAGGAGCCACTCCAATACCCATTTCAGTTCTTGCCTCCCCAGGGTGAATTCTTTTTAGGCTCCTGCATGGTCACAAAGCATAGACACTTCAGCAATTTCGGGTCTATTGTAGCTAATGCTTTTGTCTCTAGAGAACTGATATTAGTTACTCTTCTCATTGATGTGGCAAAATTATTGACAAAACCAACTATTGACAGAAAGATTTGTAGTTTAGAAGGGATGCTGTCCGTTGTGATGGGGAAGGCGTGGCAGTGGGCACATGAGGGACCTGGTCACATTGTGTCTGCTGTGATGAAACAGAGAGAAGTGAACGCTGGTGTTCAGCTTGCTTTCTCCCCTTTTCTCATCTGGGATGTCAGTCATGGCCATATTCACGATGGGTTCATCTTCCTTGGTTAAACCTTTATTGAGACACCTTATGGGCACACAGTGGCATGTTTTCATCTTTGGTCTCAAAGATGAAGAACAACTGTCTCAGAGTACTACATCTGCAGCACTCCCTCCCTGACCGAGAGGGCAGGAAAATACTCAAGGCAACGCTTCCACAGATTCTAAGTCTGACTGGCAGATGACAGTAAATAGACTTGTTTGAAAATTGTCTGGAGGGCAATAGTACTTTAACTAGCCCTTATGTGCAAAACACAAACAACGAGCGACACTGTTAAGATCCAGAACTTTCCCACTTGCTTCCCAAAAGAATATGTGCTGCTTTATTAAGTTCTTATGTCATAATGCATATTTACTGTACAAAGTAAGGAGTTTCCTTATGGCATGCCCATGGGATATGCTCTAACCATATTCACCCCTTAGTCACTCTATCTTATCCCTAGAGTCTATGTATAACAGAAAACATGGTGTGTGCCCTTGTGGGATCAGCTTCTTTCACTTAACATGATACACTGGGTATATCTGAAATCCCATTCATTTTCCTGAAAACAACACTATTTCATTCTTATTTGTGACAGGGGGAAATCCCATTGTGTATGCATTTCCTGTTTCCTTTAACTGTTCATCCTCTGGTGGACCATAGCCTGACTCTGTAACTGCTTCTGTGGGCAGTGCAGCAGTGAGCATGGGTCTGCGGGTGCCTCCATAGTAAGTAAGATGGCTGATTCGTTGTGGGTACATGCCCAGAAGTGATATAGACAGGACATATGGTAGTTCTCTTTTTTATGTGGGGGAAACTTCCATATTAATCTCTTTAAGGATATCAATTTACATTTCCACCAATAGTGGATAAGAGGGTCTTCCCCTCTGCTGAATTCTTGTCAATATTTGGTAGAGTTTAATCTGATTATCAGTTTGCTTTCTTGATGATAACCAAACTGACTGAGATGATTGGGATGAAAATCAGTATAACTCTAAATTTACTTTCCTGACACATTACTACTATGTGGGACAAATTTTTCATGTACTTTTTGGTCATTTGCGCTTTACTGGGAAAGTATCTTTTTGAGTCAATGGACTATTTATTGTTTGGACTATTTGTTCTTTTGTTGTTAACTTTTTTATTTCTTTATATATTCTAGATATTAATTGTCAATTTTAAAATATAAGTTCAGAGCCAACAAGTTGTGTGAAAAAGCACGTGTACAAACCTGATGAATTCAATCTCCACAATATCAGAGAAAAGAGAAAACTGATACCCACAAGTTATCTCCTGACCTCCACACATGTGCATGTGCACAAGCACATGGATATGCACATATGCACACGCAAGCACAAACACACATGTGCGTACACACATGCACACACATGTGCACACACACACACAGTGAACAGAACTAATTAATTTAAATAGACCCACTTGGAATTCTAGCTGACCCTTATTAGTTGTTTTCACAAATATTGAAAATTTTTAGATTTTTCTATAAAAATATTAAGAATTAATTAATGTTTTAGCCAGTTGATTCTTCTGGAGTCCAGGCAAAATGTCTGTATGTCTACCCAAGAAAGAAGTTGTGATTTAGATTAAAAAAAAAAAATAAATGTAAAAAAAAAAAAAAAAAAACAGTAAAATTGAGACTTGAAAGTAAATATACTATTGGAAATAGTGTAATTTACACTGTTTTTTTTTTTCAATAATCTGATGAATGTGCAGAAAAGGAGCACGAATTCAAAGCACACAGATGGTGGGTGAGGGCTGAGATGCAAGCTCTCATGTTTGTTAAGGTGACTGAGGTCGACACCAAGTCAGAAGGAAGAGAAGTCAAGCACCAGGCCAAAGCCGTCCTTCCTTTAACGCTCTCTCATGTCCTGGAGCAATGTCCAGAGCCCCCCAGTTAATGGCCAGTGGTGAATCTGCTCCCCAGAAACACTGTCAGCCACCACCACCACAGCAGCCAGAATCCTGGTGTGGGTGACAGAAGAATTAGGAGATCCTGGGTTGGCTCGGGCAATAGCTGCCATCCACAAAACTAGATACCAGAGATGAAGTCAGCAGTTCCCAGAACCGAGGCCACAGCGGAAAAAGAGCCAGTTGGCATGGGTAGGCCTCTGGGGAACAGGTAGGGGAGAGGTCGGCACTGATGGTGGCTTTAGTGGCAAGACATCTGGGAGGGGTTTGGGTAGACTTGAATGGTAATATCGACATACACAGAAACTCATTCTTCTAAACTCTGTATCTAGAACTATATAAAATTTTCCTATTTTAAAATTCTTCCCCAGACTTATAAGGAAAGAATGCGTAAAGTAGATGCATTTATAGAAACTGTGAGACAGGAATATGTCTCCTTTACTTTTGTGTCTCTAGATCTTCTATGGCTCCTGGTGTTTGTTAGGCCACTGGTAGATGACTGTGAAAATAATGGATCAAGTAATGTAAAATGTCCTCTGCTCTTTCAAAGACACAGTAAGCACATATTACCTGCATGGGGTTACTTTGACAAGGAATTCAGATATCAGTAGAAAATCGTATATGAATTTGGGATCTAAAAGAATCTGAGAAAAGTTTCTTTTCCACCAACGGCTCAGTCATAGCAACAACCCTGTCACCTTTCCCATTGAGTGACAAAAATGACTTTTTTCCCAAACTGGTTCCTGCTCCGTCCATTGCTCCTGGCCTGTCTTGGTCACTGTCGTGTCCTTTGCTCCGTCCATTGCTCCTGGCCTGTCTTGGTCACTGTAGTGTCCTTTGCTCCGTCCATTGCTCCTGGCCTGTCTTGGTCACTGTCGTGTCCTTCTTCACAGTCCACCACCTTCATCACCCAACCTCTGTCCGGCCCTGTTTCCAGCCTTGTCGGCACCCTGCTCTGAATTCCCAGAGAAATTTTCACCCTTGTCTCAGAGGGAATCGGAGTTGCATCTCTGGGAAGACAGAGCAGATGAGAAGGCTGGAGCCATGGCTCAGCCTTAAGAATATTTGTTGCTCTTGCAGAGACCTATGTTTGGTTCCCAGCATCCTCATGGTGGCTCACAACCATCCTTAATTCCAGAGGATATTGTCTTCTTTTTTTTTTTTTTTTTTTAACTTTTGTGAACACCAGACATATACGTGGTACACATACATACACACAGGCACAACACTCATGAGCATAAAATAAAATAAGTAAATTCAAAAAAGTTGTTTAATGAAAAGAGTAGGGTTTTTTTTTTCCCCTCAGAAGCTGTGTCTGGGGACTTTTTTGAGGAGAAGATCTTTCCATTAAGAGGAAAACAGCCCTTATTAGTTGTTTTCACAAACATAGGACCATTAGGAGTGACGCAGTATGTGTCCACCGTCGTCTAAAAGCACGGCTATATCCCAGGGAACAACAAGGAAGGAGGGTGAAAGGTCACAAGAGCTGAGGGACTGTGGTGAGATATCTGTGGTGCCCTCCGTGTCTGACGAGGAGGCTGCACCCGTGAAGACCAGCTCTTTGGCTTCACAGTGACATACGCCCCCACCCCTAGAATACCTACAAGCAATGGTTAGAGGTCGAGTAAGGGAAAGTCAGGCTTCTCAAGGACCATCCCCTCATGGGGTAGCCAATCCCAAAATGTCAGCCCTAAAACACATATGAGCAACACTAAATGACCTCAGCAGGTTGTGTTTATTTATGTAATAAAAAGTAAAATACCATGAATTTGAAAAAGAAGAGGATGAAGGAGTTGGAGGGAGGAGTGAAGGGAGGATACGATATAAACACCATACTCACATATATAGTTGTCAAAAATAACTTATTTAAAATGTAAAAGACAAGGTAGAGCACAAAATTATTGTTGTTTTGAAATGATGTGTTTAGAAACAGAATATTACATGTTCTAGTGTGGAAAAAAATTGACATTAACAAGAAAAATTCCTACTATCATATAACCAGATTAAAAATAGTAATAGGAATGGCAAATTTCATTAAAAAAATAAAGCTTAAAATGACAAGCCATTTTGATAAGAAGTGATCAAAACTCAAATTAATGAAACTGTAAAACAGCTCACAAAACATTCAAGTAAGTGGAGGGCACACTGTGCTTTCATTAGGGAGAAAGTTACTCTTTCCCCACCGGTAGCTTTCATAAAACTCAAAGCAAAATCTAAAATTTGTTGAAGAAACAAGTTACAATTTTTTAAAAAAAATATTGTTCAAAATAATGCTATTATTTGCAAATGTATTAAAAATAAAAAGACATCTCATCCCACGTGTGCTCACTAGTTTCCAAGCACCGTAAAAAAAGGACCAGAGATAAATCAAGTCATAGATTCAGAATTTCAGCTCATGCGCATTTACTTGGCTCTTCCCTCTTGGTCTCTGGTGAGAACACACATTATGGCAGAAAGTCACAGCAGCCAAGAAGTAACAAGAGTCTGCAATAAGATAGGAGCCCCTGTAAGGTACACCCCTGCCCAATAATCTAATTTTCTTTCACTGGGGCTCACCTTCTGAAGGTCTCACCAACCCTCAATAGCACTAAAACCTGGGGACCAAGCATAAGACAGAGGCATTGACCAACACTTCAGACCCAAGCTATGGCATGCATATATATCCAATTAGTCATTTATATATATTTAAATCAGGCATATTTATGCTCTTATCTGAAATAGAATTACATATCGCATTACTTTATTTCTCAATATTTTTCTAGCTTTCTCCATTAAGAGCTTTCAGTTTGACTCCCATGTGTTTTTGATGAGTCATAGGAAGCTATTTTCCCAATGAATTCATAAACCTTTTCTACTTAGAAACTACAATCTGTGTATGTTTTCAGAGATGGCCATTTGATATTGATTAACCAGTTGTGTTCTTTCCTAGGTGAGTCTATTTCTTGTGCTCTCAGCATTTCCTAGTTTCCTGCAGCTCTTTGCTTAGGGTTGATGCCTGATTGTCACACACACACACACACACACACACACACACACACACACACACCTCACTCACTTTGGGATGTCTTAGTGTGGTGGAGGTAGTTATACTGGTGAGACTTTATGGTTATAGCTTCTGACATTCGAATAGACACAAACTCACAGCAAATACCTCTGGCCCCTCTTCCGCAATGTTCTGTGAGATTTGGGTGCAGGAGTTTCTTTGTAGATGTATCCACTGGGACTGGGCTCCATGACTCTGCGTTCTGATTGGTTGCTGTGTTTTGTAATGGCCTCTGTCTGTTAGAAAGAGTTTTCTGTTGAGGAGCGAGGACTACTTATCTGAGTATGTAAGTTCAAATATTTAGAATGTAGTTAAGGATTATGACGGCTTAGTAAAGTGATGGTTCTAGGTGATTCTCTAAGATCCATGACTTCACTGGCCCTGGGTACTTGGGAAATTTCTAGTGTCAGGCACGGTTTTCCCTCATGTTTAATTGTCTTAAGTCCAATTAGAGAGCATTGGTTACTGCCAAAGTATGTGTGTCACTACTCTACGCTTAGGATGGTCATGCTGTGCTGGCTGTTGTTGTGGGTCACGGTCATTATAGCTGGGTTGGGTAACTTTTTCTTAATTGTTCTAGAGTTGCGTATTCATTCTTTGTGGCCTCTTGGGTGTGTTTGTCCTTCAGACTCCAGGTATTCCTTCAAGTACCCCCTGTGGAGATGATTTACTGGACACAAATTTCTTTAACTTGCTTTTACTTTGTAACTTTTTTAAATTTCTCCCTCAATGCTAATGGATAATTTTGATAAGTATAAGTGTGAGTTAACAGTTGTGGGGTTTTGGGGGGTAAATACATGTTGTTCCCAGGCTCTTATAGCCTTAAAAGTTTCTGTTTAATAATCAGGCCTTATTCTAATGGGCCTGTCTTTGTAAGTGATTTGATCTTTCCCTCTTGAAACCTTTAGTTCTCTTTCCTTATTCTGTGTGTTTTTAATTTGTTGTCTATATATGCCATGGGGAGTTTCTTTTCTGATCCCTTCCATTTGGAGTTCTGTAGGTTTCTTCTGCACCATGAGCAGCACTCTATGATTTTACTGAAAGTATTCTCTATAACGTCACTGCGGAATTCTTCTATGTCCTCAATCCAAAGGCTAGATTTCTTTGCGGCATTCCAGGGGTCCTCCACTTTCTTTCCACTTTTTATGTTCATGGTCAAATTTTACTTAGAGATATAATCCTTCTACTTTGTCTTCCATCTCTGAGTCTCTGTTTTCTAGGTAAATCACTCTGTTAGTAAAGCTTTCCCCTGAGTCTATTTGGCTTATTGAGTTCTTCCAATCCAGCATGGTTTTCTTTGGGGATTTCTTCAGCAAATCTATATGCACTTTCGTATCTTGGATTGACCCCTTCACTTCATTCCTTTCTTTGTTTTTGTTCTCTTGGAGAACATGCGTGTCTTAGAATTGTTGCACATATCTACCATTTTTAAATTCTTTGTCTGGTAGCTCCTCCAAGTCATTTTCATTGTTATGAGGTTAGTGATTTGTGGAGGAGATATGTTACATTGTGCCCCAACCTGCGGGGTTCGACTAAAACTCGGGAGAAAGGTCACCTGTTGAAAAAGGCAAGACACAAAGAAGGAGAGCAAGTCTGATTGATCAAACTCTCAAACTTTATTAGTCAGGCAGCAGCTTTTATAAGTCAGAAGGCAGGGAAGCATATTGCTATAGCAACCCAGCTGCAGGCTTTTCTCAAAACACAGGGAATTCCAGGCAGGGTCATAATGTCCTGCCACACAGGGTATCTGGCTCCATCTTTGTCTAGTCTAACTGCTAAACCATAACAGGGTTGCTCCATCTCTATCTGTCTTTAGTCTAACTGCTGACCCACAACAGGGCCAGCTAGTTTCTGGTGAAAGGCAAGCTCTGGGAAAAACAGAGACTTAAAGGTGCAGGCTCTGACAAGATGGCTGAACATTGGCCATATGGCCTATTGTCCCCAACAACATTGGTTTTTCACTTTGTCTCTGTTTCTTCCCTGGGACTTACGCATCTTGGGTTAGTTTGTTTCTTTGAGTTTCTCTTTCTCTTGTAGTTTTTATTTCTAAAATTCTATTCTCACCCTCCATTTTTTTCTTTCAGTGGTAGTGTTTTTAGTGTTAAGGGGAGGATTAAGTTCTAGAAAGTTTGAGCTATTCTTTCCCTCTGTGTAATTGGTACTTAGGACCAGAGCCTTTATCTCCAGCCTTCCTCTGAGGCAAGATATTGTCCTGTGTCAACTAGAGCCCCAGTGATGTCTAAAGCAGTGGTTCTCAACCTTCCTAATGCTATGACTCTTTCACACACTTTCTCAGGCTGTGGTGACCCCCAACCATAAAACTACTTCAGTTGCTACTTCGTAACTGTAATTTTGCTACTGTTAGGAATTGTCGTGTAAATATCTATCTTTTCCGAAGGTCTTAGTTTACCTCTGTCAAAGGGTCATTAAACTCCCAAATGGGTCACAACCCACAGGTTGAGAACTGCTAGCCCAAACGTTTGCTGCAAGTTGTGGCACACTTTACATGCATGCGGGCCTTACCTAGAAGTTGGTCGCTACCCTGGTTCCTCATCTACTACGGGGGATACTTGGAGATGTGTGCACTGCTTTCTTGACCAGACAAAGAGCAGTAGGGCTTATATATTATAGCAAGTTGGAGATACAGTAATTTAACTAGAAGAATAAAAAGGTTAAGTAAATGTTTTGTGTGTATATTTATTAAAAAGGAAGGTGGAGCCATCCCAGTGTTAGATCTTCAGCAGTGTCTCCAGGCACAGTCACTGGTGTCTACTGCAAGGCCAGAACAAATAAGTTGAAGGTGCAGCATTGAATCTGTCAGCATTTTTTCACTCCAATAATTACTAAACCAGAAGAATCTTTATGGACTGTCTCTAGAATACACTGTAAAAAAGGTAAACTGGGGTGACTGTAAATATACATCTTTGAAGGAAAGAAGGCATGCTGGCTGGTTTTGTGTGTCAACTTGACACAAGTTAAAGTCATCAGAAAGGAAAGAGCCTCAGTTGAGAAAACGCCTCCGTGAGATCCAGCTGAAAGGCTTTTCTCAATTAGTGATCACTGGGAGAGGGCCCAGCCCATGGTGGGTGGTGCTATTCCTGGGCTGGTGGTCCTGGATTCTATAAAACACAGGCTGAACAAAGCCATGCGAAACAAGCCCAGTAAGCAGCACTCCTCCATGGCCTCTGCATCAGCTCCTGCCTCCAGGTCCCAGACCTGGTTGAGTTCCTGTCCTGACTTCCTCCTATGATGGCTTATGATCTGGAAGTGTAAGCCAAGTAAACCCCTTCCTCTCTAACTTGCTTTTTGGTCATGGTGTTTTCACCATTAACTAACTAAGACAGAAGGGGGAATAAAGAAAGGATGGAGGAAAGAAATGGGGAAAGAGGGCAAAGAAAAGTAGTCTGGACTTCCTATCATTCCACATGGACAATGAGAGAGCAGTCACACACACCCTTGAATTCCTGTGTCTAGTGAGCTACTTAACTTTATTCATTAAGCATTTTAATGTAGTTCATTGCAAGTGTGTGTGTGTGTGTGTGTGTGTGTGTGTGTGTGTGTGTGTGTGTGTTTGCAGCCATGAATAATGTAGAAAGTTTCTTGTTCATGCTCTTCCCTGAATCTTTCCTGGAATGTGTTACATAAGTGACCAACAACCAGTCAATAACAAATGTTATTCTTGCCCATCAATAAAGTCATTATAACCGTCTATAAAGCTAGATGTTTTAGCCACCATTTTAGAGCACTCTTGACTAGTAGAGTCAGTGTTTCCTGAATGGCCATGTTCATTCTTGGTTCAAATAAACTCCTTTCCTCGACACCTTTATGAGATTCCACACTTTAGGTTGACCATGTAAAGACCTTTAGGCTGTCCTCCCCTTGATTTCAGAAAAACACTGTTGATGCAACAACTGGTAGCAGGCCCTTCTTTTTTGACATCAAAGACAAAACTGCCAAGTCCCACTTGAACTTAAACCAAGATCTAAACTTCCCAGAAACTTTTGGATGAATTCAGACTTTATGTGACTCACATCATACCCTTCTGAGCATGTCTGCAAAGTATTCCTCCCCATCAAGATGATTAAAGCCTAGAGATAAAGTGGATCTTTGTTTGGTTTGGGTTTGTTGTGGTTTTTTTTTTTTTCACTTGTTTATTGGTTGGTTGGTTGGTCAGTTGGTGGGTTGGTCTTACTGGCAAGACTTCTTTATGCACAGTTCATGTAATTAAGATTGCTGTAGTAACATAGTTTCCGTAGACTTTTTTTAAGACCTGTTTTAGTTCCTATCCAGACCATGCAGCTCCACTCCAAACAACAGAAACATTGTTTCTTCCATGCTTTGTAGACCCAGAAGTGCCCAGGCGTTTTGCCATGCAGTAACTTTGAAGGGACTTAATCCAAAACAAAGTTTGGGGGAATTTTAAGCCCGTTTATGAAATGCACATAATAGCTAGTCATCTGGCACACCAAGTGCCCGACCTACTGTAAGATAATTGGGTGTCTGGGGCATGTTACAGGGTGCTGCCAAGTTGAGAATGACACCTTGAGGAGCTACACATACAGACAACACATTTGACCTGACACTTTTAACAGGCTTGGTCGCTTCCTAAATTATAGGAAATCAGTCTTCCAAACCTGTCATGCTTTGTAATAGATGACCTCTCTAGAGTACTAATTAGCTTAGGAAGAGAGCTTTTGATGCCTCATCTTGCCAGAATTTAGGTGGAAAAAAAAAACCCTCATCAGACAAAAGGTGATCTTAAATGCCCAAAACCAAAATGGGGACCATTTAAAAACCAGTATTCTTCCACACCTAATTTAGAACACTGGGTTCAGGGGCTAGAGAGATGGCTTGCTACTCCTGCAGAGAACTGCATTGTGTTGTTCATAACTGCCTGCAACTTCAGCTTCAGGGGACTGAACACTCCCCTGGCCCTGATGGGCACCTGCACACATGCATGTGTATGTTTGTCCATACATAAATTTGAAATGTAATAAATAAATGTATTAAATTATAAAAATTCAAAAGTTACAGATCACAGACTGTAGGAGAGAACCTACTACTATTATTCTGATCAATTGAGAGGATCAGAGGAGAGAATGAAAATGGAGGTGCCATCTGGGACAAAGAAGGCTCCCAGGGTCTATAGGGGTGACCCTAGCTGAGACTTCTAGAAGTGAGGATTAAGGTGCCTGTGGGTAGGGTGGAACTTCCAGTGGAGGGAGAGGGACACTGATCCACCTATAAAACCTTTGACCCAAATTTTATCTTGACTGCAAGAAGTAAAGGGATAAAGATGGATCAGAGACAGAGGGAATGGCAAACAGACAACTGGCCCAACTTGAGACCCACACCATGGGAGAGAGCCAACCCCTGACACTCTTAGTGATGCTCTGCTGTGCTTGGAGACAGGAGCCTAGCATGACTGTCTTCTGAGAGGCTTCATCCAGCAGCTGATGGAAACAGATGCAGAGACCCACAGCCAAACAATAGGCAGAGCTCTGGGAGTTCTGTGGAAGAATGCGAGGAAGGATTGAGGGAGCCAGAGGGATCAAGGTCACCACAAGAAGACCTGCAGAATAGACTAACCTGTGCCCATGGGGGCTCACAGAGTCTGAACCACTGGTCAAGGAATATGCATGGGCTGGTCCTGGCCCCCTTGTGCACATGTAGCAGATGCGCAGCTTGTTCTTCCTGTGGCTTCCTAACAATTAGAGGGAAGGGGGGCCACTATCTCTGACTCTGTTGGCTGTCTTTAGATCCTGTTTCCCTGACTAGGCTGCTTTGCCTGGCCTCAGTAGGAAAGGATGTGCTTACTATTGTCATGACTGTTGTGCCAGGGCTGGATGGTGCCCCTGGAGGGGAGTCTCACCTTCCCTGGGATAAAGGGGGGAAGGAGGGAGAGAGACATAGGGATGGCACTGGGAGGAGAGGAGGGAGGGGGCAGCGATCAGGATGTAAAGTGATTAAATAAATAAATGGAAAAACAACTACAGAGAGAGAGAGAGAGAGAGAGAGAGAGGAGAGGAGAAAGAAAGAAAGAAAGAAAGAAAGAAAGAAAGAAAGAAAAAAGTAAAAATAGAACAAAACCTGGCACTGGGCCTTAGGCCCAGAGGTTAAGAGCATCTTTCTTCCAGAGGACTCCATGGTAGCTTACAACCACCTATAACTCCAGTTCTGGCTTATCTGACACTGTCTTTTGAATTCTGATGGCACCAGGCACACACTTATACACATAAGATAAGAAATATTCAGATAAAATAAGTAATCAAACCTTTACAAAGATCAAGAGATGAAAATTTTGTGATAAACAATTTTGGTTGCTTTTTTATGGCCCTTGATGAATTTATTTTTCTGTTTGTAAAAGAAATTTACTGGCTACATAAAAGAACTGAATTTGGGGGTTAGATAAAACCAGGACATTTTAAACACCTGCTTTCATGCATTTGTGAATCTGGACAAAATTCTCCAATCAACCTTAAAAACAAAAGCAAAAACAAAACAAAACAAACAAAAAACCAACAGCAGCTGGTGGAAGGAGTGGAGTTCGGCGGAATCCAATTTTACAATGTTCTTACTTGGCATGAAGCAGTTATATAAATGTGTCTGCCGCCTCATTAGTTGAAAAAAACAAACCACAGGGTTAGAGCTTAAATGATAAACAGTAGAAGAGGAGAAAGACAGACAGCACGAAAATTTGACAAGGTAAAAAATGTGAGTAGGTAAAATATTGAAAGATTAACTGTTTCAGACCATTCTATTTTCTTCATAATTTTCATCTATTTTTACTGTCATCTTCAGGCATGGGATCAAAGATGACTTCATCATTGACGTTTTACTAGGAACCATGATAGACGATCTATAGTTGACGTTTTACTAGGTACTATGGTAGACGACCTACAGTTGATGCTTTACTGGGCACCATGATAGATGATCTACAGTTGATGCTTTACTGGGCACCATGATAGATGATCTACAGTTGATGCTTTACTGGGCACCATGATAGATGACCTACAGTTGATGCTTTACTGGCACCATGATAGATGACCTACAGTTGATGCTTTACTGGGCACCATGATAGATGATCTACAGTTGATGCTTTACTGGGCACCATGATAGATGATCTACAGTTGATGCTTTACTGGGCACCATGATAGATGACCTACAGTTGATGCTTTACTGGGCACCATGATAGATGATCTACAGTTGATGCTTTACTGGGCACCATGATAGATGATCTACAGTTGATGCTTTACTGGGCACCATGATAGATGACCTACAGTTGATGCTTTACTGGGCACCATGATAGATGATCTACAGTTGATGCTTTACTGGGCACCATGATAGATGATCTACAGTTGATATTTTACTGGGCACCATGATAGATGATCTACAGTTGATGCTTTACTGGGCACCATGATAGATGATCTACAGTTGATGCTTTACTGGGCACCATGATAGATGATCTACAGTTGATGCTTTACTGGGCACCATGATAGATGATCTACAGTTGATATTTTACTGGGCACCATGATAGATGATCTACAGCTGATGCTTTACTGGGCACCATGATAGATGATCTACAGCTGATGCTTTACTGGGTACCATGATAGATGATCTACAGTTGATGCTTTACTGGGCACCATGATAGATGATCTACAGCTGAAGTTCTGATGGGCATGACAGATGCCAAGCTGCTGTTGCTCCTGGTCTGCGTAACTCTAGCATGTTTTAAGCTAATAAATCTGAGAACAATTTGTTGCACTAGATTTGTTGGTCTTCTGTGCACATAGTACAATGAATTTAATCTTGTGGTTTACATCTGGCACAATCAGTGTTTGAATTACTTTCCGCCTGTCTGGCACTCTCTCTCAAGCCATATATGACTCACTATCTTTGTCAGTTCTAGCCACTTTAACAAAATATTTTACACTGGATAATCCATGGATATAGCAGCTTACTGTCCACAACTACAGACACCGAGAAGTTCAGATCAATGCACAAAGTGTTCAGTGTCTACTGAGAGTTTGCTGTCTGTTTCAAAGATGGTGCTTTTAGCTGTGTTCTCAGCTGGTGAAAGAAGAAAAAGTAGAAGTTGGCAGCTTTTCTTATAAAGGTACTAATTCTCTTTGCAATGGCGATCCTGTGACTTACTCACTTTCCATGTTTCAGTTCTTAACACTCTTAGCACTGGGTATCAGTTTAGCATATACATTCTGAGGAGGGCACTTAGACTTTAGCATTCACAGTAGATATATGCATCCAAGATGTCTTCCCCATGCCCCATATGCTACGCAATCATGCTGTCTAGGGACTGCCACAGTGTCCTGAGCTTCCCTAATTTTCACTGAACACTTGCAAAGTAAACTTCACGCATGTGTGCCTTTTCTAAGCACTTCAACCAACCAGTAGGCACTGTTATTAAATTTAGTTTTATTTGTGATAAAGTTGTGGCACAGAAGGGTGAAGGACTGCCTCAAAAGATGGGAATTGCCCCTTGGCTCCATTCCTGATATAATGAATTCTATAATGTGGCAATTCTGGTACTCAGACCTTCTCTCTCTCTCTCTCTCTCTCTCTCTCTCTCTCTCTCTCTCTCTCTCTTTCACACACACACACACACACACACACACACACACACACACACACAGCGGTTACGTGACATACTGCACGAGACCTGTGGAAGCCTAAACCAGACCAAATCTCAGAAAGCAAAGGAGATTTGAACATGAAGTTCTACCCCTAACGTAGGAATCACTGACACTTCTCAGCTTCTGGGAGAGAAAAGGTTGTTTGGTTGTTTGTTTTCTAAAGGTATAGCACCTGGTAAGTTGATCATGCTCTAGTGTCCAGAAGTCCACACATCCTAGAATGTTTGAGCAGCACAAATTGTCCCTGATGGTAGTGGGGGGCGGGGCACACAGTAAGATGGGGAGTAGAGGTGGATCTAGGAAGCACCTGGGGGAGGATGAATATGAACAAAATACCGCATACAAAATTCTCAAAGAACTAATTTTAAAAGGAAGTAAAGACAAATTTTAAGAAAGAATGGGAAAGACACTTTCTTTTCCTAAATTCATTTATTTATTTATTTACTTTACATCCTGGTCATAGCCCCATCCCTCCCACCTCCCAGTCTCGCCCTTCCTTCCTCTTCCCCACCCTCCTCCCTTATTTCTAAGAAAAGGGGAGCCCTGTCTCCCATCAACCTTATGTCATCAAGTTGCATCAGGACTGAGCACATTCTCTTCCCCTGTGACCTGGCAAAGCAGTCCCTCCAGGGGGAACTGATCAAACCACTGGCAACAGAGTCCGTGTCAGAGACAGCCCCTGCTCCCCTTACTAGAGGACCCACATGAAGCCTGAGCTGCCCATTGGCTACATCTTTGTAGGGGGCCTAGTTCCAGTCCACGCATGATCTTTGGTTGATGGTTTAGTCTCAGCAAGCTAAAGAGGATATCCTTTTTAAAAATATATATATTTTATTAATTTATTCATATTACATCTCAATTGTTATCCCGTCCCTTGTATCCTCCCATTCCTCCCTCCCTCCCATTTTCCCCTTACTCCCCTCTCCTATGACTGTGACTGAGGGGGACCACCTCCCCCTATCTATGCTTATAGGGGTCTGAGTTTCACATGAACTATGGTGCCCCATATTTGACCACGTCCCCTGGATGGGGAGGCCTGGTGGCACTTATAGGAAGGATAGCAGGCTACCAAGAGGGCATCCCCTAACTATACAAGTCTCCTATTAGAGGGAGGGGAACACCAATCCACCCACAAAAACTTCGACCCAAAATTCACTCTGCCTATAAGATGTGTTTCCTATGTTAGCCTAATGCTTCTAGGAGGGACAACCAAAAAGCCAGAGCTTAAACAGATGAAGACAAAGAGGTAGGGGAGCCAAAGGATCAGAAGTGAGCAGCAATACCTGAAGCCCACCTCTTTCTGTTCCTTATAGACACTCTCTGACAATTTTCTGGCAATTTATTGTCCGGACTGTGCTATTAGTACAATAAAGATAGAGCAGAGGTTGAGCGAATGTCCAGCCGATGCCTGACCCAACCCAGCGTCCACCCGTGAGAGAGAGCCAGCCCCGACACTGTTACCCATACTATGCCATGCTTGCAGACAGGAACCCGGAAGAGCTGTCCTCTGAGGGGCTCTGCCCAGCAGCGACTCAAAACAGAAGCTGGGAAAGACACTTTCAATAACACATAGATGCCTCTCGCAGAAGAATAGCTAGACTGTGGTACGGTTAGGACGATAACAAAAACTGCGAGAGACCGTCTACAAAGAACAGAAGGATAGGGTTTCAGGTATTGCTGCTCACCTCTGACCCTTTGCCTCCTCCCTCTCTCTATCTTCTTCTGTTTAAGCTTTGCCTTTCTGGTTGTCCCTCCAGGGGAAGGGCAGCAGAGGAAACTCATACAGTGGCATACCTTTTAATGTTTAATTTTATACATACAAGTGTTCGCCTGCATGTATGTCTGAGCACCGTGTGCATATCCGGCGCCCATGGGAAATAGAAACGCAGTCAGATCTCTTGAAACTGAAGTTGCAGATGATTACGGACCTCCATGAGAGTGGTGGGAATCAAATTCTGCAAGAGCAACAAGTGTCTTTTTTTTTTTTTTTAAGTAGAAAATTTTGGGTTTTTTATTGCTTTTGCATATGTTTTCTTTCTAGATTTCCTTTTGCGAATAATCACAGACATCTCTGCTACTAAGGTACTCTAAAATTGTTTCCGAAGTTGTCAAGAGTCTATATATTCGGCAGATTTTTTTTATTTTAAGAGTATCTTGGAAATATTCTACATTTATAGTTATTTTTTTTTTTTGAAAATTAACCAGTGTTCATCAAATACATAGATAAAAAAGCAAGGGAGTTTAACAAAACGATAACAAACATTTCTGTACTTTAATGATTTCTCATGTTTATTTTTCCCAACTTTATTTTATTTTATTTTTATTTAATATTTTTAACATGTTTCTTTTTTTAACATATGGATTTGAAGACCAGATAGTTTAGTCTTTCAATTAAGCTTAGCAGGTTAGGGATTAAGATGTTTTTATATCAATATAGATGTTTTAAGTTAATAAAGATGAGATATGATAGATATTAATCTCCATTCAGCAATTTAGACCCAACAAGATAGGAAAGATGTTTACTTCAAGTTTGCCAAATACGAATAGCCAAATCACTATGAATGCAACATTTATATAATTCCTGATTGTCTCATGGTTTCTTCCTGCTGTATGTAGTTAAATTTACCCATGTGTAATAATATATATATATATATATATATATGTATATATATATATATATATATATATATATATATATATATATATATATATATATATATATATATATACTTATAAAAGCAACAAGTATTCTTAACAGCTGAGTCACAGCTCCAGGCCCTAATTGCATTCTTTTCCTGGGGAAACCCATCACTGGCAGAGGGGGATTATGCCAGCTGCAGCCTCTTAACTCTGAACGAAATCTAAGTTCAAAAGTACAGCCAAAGGGACTATACAGGTGGCTCAACAGATAAAAGCACTGGCTGCTTTTCCAGAGAACCCAAGTTCAATTCCCAGTTTCCATGTGGTGACTCATAACTGTCTCTACCTTCAGTGTCAAGACATTTGATGCCCTCTTCTGGCCACCATGGGCACTGCATGCATGTGATTAAAAGGCAAAACACCTTTAACACGTGTGGATGGGAGCCAAAACTTTGATTGACACTAGCAATTAATTAGATTTTCTAGAGAATTTCTTCTATGTATTTGCATTTATGATTCTCTGTTCTTTGCCATCTGGTTAATATGCTACTGTCAGAAGACAGAGATGAAAAATAAATCATAAAGTATAAATTTGGACCAGAATCTCAGCAGGTTTTTCCCAACTAAATTGTGAACAAGATCACTGTGTAGGAAAAGCTTTTGTAATTGTACAAGATTTCATGTCTTTCTAAGGGCTGTGGGTTGGAATAAAATCCATTACTGTAAATAGAATCCAATGGAGTGTGTCGTACATTCCAGTAAGTTATTTAAGGGGGAAAAACCCTCTTCAACACTGTTATATAATGGCCAAGGGTAGCTGGGAAAACCACTAAAATGGCAGACCTTTAAATTCTAACATTTAAAATTGATTAGTTCAGTGGTTCTCAGTCTTCCTAATGCTGCAACCTTTTAATACAGTTGTTCATGCTGTGGTGCCCTCCGACCACTAGTTTTGTTGCTCCTTCATAACTGTAATTTTACTACTGTTGTGAATCATAATGTACATACCTGATATGCAGGATATCTGAAATATGCCCTAAGGAAGTGTCATTCTACCCCAAAGGGGTCATAACCCACAGGTTGAGAGCCACTGAATTAGATGAGGACTTGGTTGTGCTGATCGAAAATCACCAACCAACATCAATATAGTACTTGGAGTTCTAGCCAGAGCAATAAGACAACAAAAGGAGATCAAGGGGATCCACATTGGAAAGGAAGAAGTCAAATTATCCCTATTTGCAGATGATATGATATTATACATAAGTGACCCCTAAAATTCCACCAGAGAACTCCTACAGCTGGTAAACACCTTCAGCAAAGTGGCTGGATACAAAGTCAACTCAAAAAAAGTCAGTAGCCTTCCTGTATACAAATGACAAATGATTCTGAGAAAAAAAATTAGGCAAACTACACCTTTCACGATAGCCACAAGTAATATAAAGTATCTAGGTGTAACTCTAACCAAGCAAGTGAAAGACATATGAAAAAAACGTCAAGTCTCTGAAGAAAGAAATTGAAGAAGATATCAGAAGATAGAAAGATCTCCCATGTTCGTAGATTAGGAGAATTAACATAGTAAAAATCGTCATCTTACCAAAAGCAACTTACAGATTCCATGCAATCCCTATCAAAATACCTACATAATTATTTAAAGACCTTGAAAGATCAATTCTCAACTTCATATGGAAAAACAAAAACCTAGAATAGCTAAAACCATCCTGTAGAATAAAAGAGTCTCTGGAGGAATCTTCATCCCTGATCTAAAGCTACACTATAGAGTAACAGCAATTAAAACAGCATGGTACTGGCAGAGCAATAGGCTGGTTGACAAATGGAATGGAATAGAAAACCCAGAAATAAATCCACACACCTATGGACACTTGATTTTTGACAAAGAAGCCAAATCTATACAATGGAAAAAGGAAAGTGTCCTCAACAAATGGTGCTGATCTAACTGGATATCTACAGGTAGAATAAAGCAAGTAGAGCCATATTTATCATCATGCACAAAACTCAAGTCCAAGTGGATTAAAGACCTCAACAAAAACCAGAAATACTAAATCTGTCAGAAGAAAAAGTGGGGAAGAGCCTGGAACTCATTGGCACAGGAGACAACTTTCTGAACAGAACTCCAACAGCCCAGGCTCTAAGGTCAACAATTAATAAATGGGACCTCATGAGGCTGAGAAGCTTCTGTAAGGCAGGAGACACTGTCAACAGAACAAAGCGACAGCCTACAGACCGAGAAAAGATCTTCGCCAATCCTACATCTGACAAATGTCTAATATACAAAATATATAAAGAGCTCAAGAAATTAAACACCACCAAGCCAAATAACCCAATTAAGAAATGGGGTACAGAACTGAACAGAGAATTCTCAACAGAGGAATATCAAGTGGCTGAGAAACACAATGAAATGCTCAGCGGCCTTAGTCATCAAGGAAATGCAAACCAAAACAAGAAGAGCTAAGATCAAAAACTCAAGTGACAGCACATGCTGGCAAGGATATGAAGAAAGGGGAACACTCCTCCATTGCTGGTGGGAGTACAACCTTGTACAACTACCTTGGAAATCAATCTGGCATGTTCTCAGAAAATTGGGAATAGGGCTACCTCAAGACCCAGGTATTCCACTCTTTGGAATATACGCGAAAGATGCTCCAGCATACAACAAGGACATTTGCTCAACTGTGTTCATAGCAGCCTTATTTCTAATAGCCAGAACCTGGAAACGACCTAAATGTCCCTCAGTCGAAGAATGGATAAAGAAACTGTGGTACATTTACACTATGGAATACTGCTCAGCTATTAAAAACAAGGAAATCTTGAAATTTGCAGGCAAATAGATGCATCTAGAAATGACCATCCTGAACGAGTTAACCAAGACCCAGAAAGATACACATGATATATTTTCACTTAAAATTGGATACTAGCCCAACATGGATGCACTCTGAGAGTCTTCACTCAATGGAGAGTTGGGACAGATGCTGGGGCTTGCTATCAGGACTCCAGGTGAGAGAGGTATGGAAGAATGGGGAAACAGAAGAACCCAGAGCATCCTGGAACCCCATCATCAAGGCTGGTGGATCTGGACCCATGGGGGCCTGCACAAACTGCTGCACCAACCAAGGACAATACACACAGTAAATCTAGACCCCCTACTCAGATCTAGCCAATGGACAGCTCATTCTCCACAGTTGTGTGGAGAGCGGGGACTGACTCTGACATGAACTCTGGTCTCCCATTTAACCACTTCCCCTTGGTGGGGAGGCCTGGTGGCACTCAGAGGAAGGGGAAGCAGGCTATCCGGGTGAAACCTGATAGGCTGTGATCATATGGTGGGGGAGGAGGACCCCTTCTGTCACAGGCCTAAGGGAAGGGAATAGGGTGAAAGAGAGAGGAAGGGGTGCTAATGCCCGGCTAGTGCTCTGGAGAGGGTCCAGGGTAGATTCTCTGGTATTGGAAGCAGATGCCCTTCTAGTTTACTTTATCTCTTGGGTGACCAGAGCTGATGGCTCAGGCAACTGATCAGGATTGAAAGAAGAAAAGGGAAGGAAAGGGAAAAAGAGCCCAAGGTTTCTTCTCTAGGGACTGGCTGTACTGCGGCTGAGGAGAACTTAAACTGACCATCTTTTTTCCTATGGATGAGGCTGTAAAAGTGGCTTCTGGCTAGAAACTGCACGGGGGTCATAAAAGGAGACTCTTTGATCTGTAGATAGGCCTCTTTGCGGAGGTCTCCAATAAGTTGGTGTAAACTTAGGCTTATTAGCCGTAGAAGGCTGATGCCCCTGAGTCTGCTAACTTATTTGCTAATCTATAGAGAAATAAGAAGTAAGAGAGAGAGATAGAAAATCAACCACTCACACACATACGTTCAAGAGCGGAGGACCAGGAGAAAAGGTGGATGAAGTCAGGCGTCTTAACTTCAACTGAAGTTAAGCTGCTCAATCTTTCCTTCTCTGTTCTCCGTCATTTACTTCTCTGTTCTCCTTCATTTCTCTCTCGTTCTCCTTCCTTTTCTCCTTTGTTATCCTGTTCACGTTTATTGTAGCCCATATTTATATTTCTGAGAAAAGGGAATTACCTCATAGTCAGAAGAGTACAATTAATCACAAAAGCAGATGAATTCTAAAATACAACAGGTTACATGCTTTAAATCTAAACATTTCTTATCTATGTATCCATTATGTAAGTTCATGGTGAGTTCAGAATGACGAAGGTTGGCAGGGTCTAAGGTTAACAGGGTCTGAAACTTACAAGAGTATACAACCTATCAGTTAGGACGGACCTGACTATACATTATCCAGCTGTCTCTTAGTTCATTATGAGCTCAGGACAATAATTTTGTCTGTCTTTCATTCTAAGAAACAGAGTAAATTCAGACATCTCTAGGTAACTTCATTCCACATAGGTTCACATGGAGTTTAAACAAATTTGGCTATATTTATGGTCAAATACCAGGATTTGTGGTGCCATCTGCGGTGGAGGCTTATCTGAAGCCACAAATCTGCTAGTAGGCTATCCTAAGTGAGGCATCTGGAGGTCCACAAAGGTATTTATTGCAGCCATAAACTAACTTTAACTTTTAAAACTATTTAAGCCAAATCAGGAATTCCATAATCAGGGATTAATTCATCTGGATAACAAAAAGTACATCTTCAGTAAGATCCTCTAGGAAGTTTGCTCAATCAGAGCTGGTCAGTACCCAGAAGCTAACAATTCACACCAATGCCAGATGTATTTATTTCTGGTTTTTCGAGACAGGGTTTCTTTGTGTAATCTTGGCTATCCTGGACTCGCTTTGTAGACCGGGCTGGCCATGAATGTAGTCCTGGCTGTCCTGGACTCACTTTGTAGACCAAGCTGGCCTTAGACTCACAGTGATTCACCTGCCTCTGCCTCCCTGGGTGCTGGGATTAAAGGCATGCGCCACCATGCCCGGCTCTAATGCCAGATTTCAGAGAGATGCAGCAGTGCACAATTGACAGGGTAGTCAGAGGTTGGAAGCAGTTCTGGGGTGCATCACAATACAGACCTTGCAAATATTGGATAACCTCCAGAGATCTCTCATGCCTCCTGGACTTTCCCAAACCAATGGCTCCTGACAGCATGTCAGAGGCTGGAAGCAGTTTTGGGATACATCGTGGTATAAGACCTTGCAAACACCAGATCACCTCCTAGACAGCCCGCATGCCTGGTGAGGTCCCTGAATAGGGCGGCTCTTGGCAAAGGGGGAAACAAGAAGATACAAGTGCGTGGATAACAATTGAGATGTAATCTGAATAAATTATTTAAATAAAAATAAAATAAAATAAAATCATCAGCCAAATTACCCAGCTATTCCAACCCATAGTCTCATCAATCTTTGGGGACTATTTGAAAGAAAACAAACAGAAAAGATTCAGGCTTCCAGAGCAATAAAGTTACAGCTTCAGCAGCTGAACAGGCAGATAAGCCCTTTTGGAAACTCTACAGAAAGTAACAGCTCAACCAAAGAAGGGCCAAAAATATGCATGCATGAAACAATAGCAACTGAGGGAAATGAGAATAAAAATCAAGAAAAATAAATAATAAAAATCAAGACCTGCTTTAAAATGCCAGGTCTCCAGGCATGACAAGAAAAAAATAAGCATAATGTTTTGGGAACTGTGGAGGCTAGGGCATGGGAAAGAGGTTTCAAGTCAGATCCAGCTCAAGTCCCCCCAGTTCTGGGTACTAAATGTATGGTAGCTTCAGCAACAGGCACCTTTTCAACCCTGAGCAACAGCCAGGGCATGCACGGCTAATCTCTGTTATTCTGGAGTCACTTAGACTACTATGACAATCCATTCCAAAGGAGGTACTGGGGTGTGCATTAGTTCTTGTAAGGAGCAATGTCAGCCCAAGAAGCTTAACACTTTTTTTTTAATTTTTTATTAATTTATTCTTGTTATATCTCAATGGTTATCCCATCCCTTGTATCCTCCCATTCCTCCCTCCCTCCCATTTTCCCCTTATTCCCCTCCCCTATGACTGTTCCTGAGGGGGCTTTCCTCCCCCTGTATATGCTCATAGGGTATCAAGTCTCTTCTTGGTAACCTGCTATCCTTCCTCTGAGTGCCACCAGGTCTCCTCCTCCATGGGACATGGTCAAATATGAGGCACCAGAGTTTGTGTGAAAGTCATACCCCACTCAACTGTGGAGAATGTTCTGTCTATTGGCTAGATCTGGGTAGGGGTTTAAAGTTTACCGCCTGTATTGTCCTTGGCTAGTGCCTTAGTTTGAGCAGGACCCCTGGGCCCAAATCTGCCTATCATAATGTTCTACTCGTAGGTTTCTAGGACCCTCTGGATCCTTCTACTTTGCTATTCTCCCAAGCTTCTCTCATCTAGAGTCCCAAAGAAACTGTGGTACATATACACTATGGAATACTACTCAGCTATTAAAAACAAGGAATTCCCGAAATTTGTGGACAAATGGATTGAGCTAGAAATGATCATAATGAGTGAGTTAACCCAGAAGCAGAGAGACTCAAATGGTATACACTCACTTATATCTGCATACTAGCCCAAGGGGCATGTCCCACGAAAGCCTTCACTTACCAGGAAACTGGGACAGAGGGAGGGCAGCTTAACACTTAACTTCCCTTAAGAGCAGTTATAAAACATAAATGCTTTCCTAGTTTCTGTGGTAGCACAAGTTGTATACTCACATCTGAGGATTTGGAGTTGGGAAACCACAGCCTAGATGTGGCTTCATAAACAAGCCTGGAACAATGTTTGCATCAATGGATCTGTTAAACATGGAAGAGGAAGCTTTTCACAGTGTTCCACCCATAGTCAAAGAAGGACAGGCAACTAATGGCTGCTGGGAAAAGAAGAATCAGCCTCTCCCAGGGATGAGTCACCTTATGGTTTATCCAAGGCTAATTGATCAGTCTTGAAATCACATGCATGCATAAAGCCAGCAAAAACAAACTCAGCAGGTCGTGTGTGTGTGTGTGTGTGTGTGTGTGCGTGTGTGTGTGCGCGCGCGCACGTGCCCGCATGTGCAAATACATACATACATGCCTATGTATACTTATATAGGTAACAACAATAATAATAATAAGTTTCCAAGTTGAGAGGGAGGTGTTAGGAGGGGTTTGAGGGGGTAGCTAGGAGGGACCAGACAGAGGAAAGAGAGAAGGAAAAGGATGTAATTCTAGTTCAATTAAAAACATATTTTTTAAAAAAGAAATAAAAACAAGCAGAAGAGTAGGTCCACCCTAGATGGAAGGTCCCATCGCACTTACACACACTTTAGAGGAGATTCAAAAGAAGGTGATGTCAGCTTCACGAGTTGCTAGGTTCTGGAGCCGCTTCCTTCTCTAGACTCCACTGTGTTATACGCCTCCCTGCCCAGAATAGTTTATAAATAACGAGACCATCTAAACAACTTGACTGTACATAAGTCTCGGCCTACAAAACTCCCAACCCCATCTGATACATCCATAACACAATTCCTGCACCTAAAGCTCTGGGAGATTGTTCTGGAAGCAAGAGCAGAAAGATTGAAAGGTCCAGAAGAAAACATCCATAAAGTTTCACTAACATGGCTGCCTAAATGTGACCTGAACAATGGCAACATCAATGGACATAACTTGGAAGGGAGAAAGTTCTCAGGGCTTCAGTCTTAGACAAAAAAAAAGGGGGGGGAGAAAGAAAGAAAAAGAAAAAGAAAAAATATGGGTCTCCAACATTGGCTAAGCCACATCAAATGGGCTCTCCACTTATGTTCATTATATGAATGGAAAAGGTTGTATTTATGTATAGTGTATGGTGTGGAGGTGGTGGTGGGGTGTGTGTGTGTGTGTGTGTGTGTGTGTGTGTGTGTGTGTGTTTCAGTCCCCTGCTGCTGGGTGGAGACTCTCAGAGCACAGTCATGCTGGGCTCCTGTCTGCAAGCCTAGCAGAGCGTCACTAACAGTGTAGGGGTTCGCTCTCTCCCACGGGGTGGGGCTCAGTTTGGGCCAGTTATTGCTTGGCCATTCCCTCAATCTCTGCTCCATGTTTACCCTTGAACAGCTTGTAGGAAGAAAAAATTTGGGGATGAAAGTTTTGTGGATGGATTGATGTTTCCCTTCTTCTGCTGGAAATTCCATCAGGCTACAGGAAGTGGACACTTCAGGCTCCACAATCCCCCATCCCACCCCATCCCACCCCATCCCACCCCACCCCATCCCACCCCACCCCATGCCACCCCATCCCACCCCACCCCATCCCACCCCATCCCACCCTATCCCACTCCATCCCACCCCATCGCACCCTATTCCGCCCCATCCCATTCCAGCCCATCCCATCCCACCCCATCCCATCCCATCCCACCCCATCCCACTCCACCCCATCCCACCCCATCCCACCCTATCCCACTCCATCCCACCCCATCGCACCCTATCCCACCCCATCCCATCCCATCCCATCCCATCCCACCCCATCCCACCCCTATTGCTTAGGTGTCTCAGCTACAGTCACCACCATTGGTCCCAGGTCCAATTTCCACTGTCTCTCCCACTACCACCCCCTCTCCTCACATCCCCACCCTGATCTCCTCCCCATCCCCTCTCCCACCCAATTTCCTCCCTCCATTCACCTCTAATGTCTGTTTTATTTCCCCTTCTGGGTGAGATTCAAGCATCCTTCCCTGGGCCTTCCTTAGTACTCAGCTTCTTTGAATCTTTGGCTTGTTGAATAGTTATCCTGTAGTTTATGGCTAATATCCACTTATAAGTGAATACATAGCATGCATGCCTTTCTGGTCTAGATAACCTCAGTCAGGATGATATTTTCTAGTTCCACGCATTTGCCTTCACACTTTATGATGTCCTTGTTTTTAATAGCTTAGTAGTTTTCTACTGTGTAAGTGAACCTCACTCTCTTTATCCATTCTTCAGGTGTTTCCAGATTCTGGCTATTACAAATAAAGTCTCTTTAAATGTAGATGAGCAAGTGTCCTTATGGGATGGGGGAGCATCTTGCCCAGGAGTGGTATGGCCCTATTCCCAATTTTCTGAGAAACTGCCAGATTTGTTTCCACAGTGGTTGTACAACTGTGCACTCCCACCAGCAATGGAGGAATGATTCCTTTGTTCCAGCCAGCATGTGCTGTTAATCTTAGGATTCTGATAGGTGTAAGGTGGAATCTCAGAGTCATTTTGATTTGCATTTCCCTGATGACTAAGAATACTGAGCATTTCTTTCGGCATTTCTCAGCCATTAGAGAGTCCTCTGTTGAGAATTCTCTGTTTATCTCTTCACTCCATTTTCAATTGGGTTATTTGGTTTGATGGTGTTTAATTTCTTGAGTTCTTTATATATTTTTGATATTAACCCTCTGTCACGTATAGGGAGGGTGAAAATCTTTTCCCAGTCTGTAGGCTGCTGTTTTGTCCTTTTAACTGTCCCTTGACTTACAAAAGCTTTTCAGTTTTATGATTCCCCATTTATTAATTGTCGATCTTAGGGCCTGAGTTGTTGCTCTTCTGTTAAGGAAGTTGTGCCAATGAGTTCAAGGCTCTTCCCCACTTTCTTTTCTAATAGATTTAGCATTTCTACCTTTATGTTGAGGTCTTTGGACTTGAGTTTTGTGCAGGGTGATAAATACGAATCTATTTGCAATATTCTACATGTAGCTATCCAGCTACACCAGAACCATTTGTTGAAGATTCTTTGTTCCGTTGAATGGTTTTGGTTTCTTTGTTAAAAGTCCGGTGTCTGTAGGTGTGTGGGTTTATGTCTGGGTCTTCGCTTTGACTCCATTGACCAGCCTACCTGTTTTTATGTCAATACTATGCAGTTTTTATTACTATTGCTCTGTGGTACAGCTTGAAATCAGGATGGTGAAACCTCCAGAAGCTCATTTATTGTACGGGATTGTTTTTGCTATCCTGAATCTTTTATTCACTTTTCCATATGAAGTTGCAAGTTGTTTTTTCAAGATGTGTAAAGAATTGTGTGGACGTTTTGATGGCAACTGCACTGAATCTGCAGAGTGCTGTTGGTAAGATGGCCATTTTCACTATGCTAATCCTACTGGTCCATGAGTGTAAGATATTTTTCCATCTTCTGATATCTTCTTCAGTTTCTTTCTTCAGAGGCTTGAAGTTCTTGCCATATAGTCTTTCACTTATTTGGTTAGAGGTACACCAAGATATTTTATATTATCTGTGTCTATTGTGAAGAGTGATGTTTCCCTAATTTCTTTGTCAGCCCATTTATCATCTGTATAAAGGAGAGCTACTGGGTTTTTTTTTCTTCTAAAGTTAATTTTATATCCAGCCACTTTGCTGAAGGTGTTTATCAGCTGTAGAAGTTCCTTGGTAGAATTTTGGGGGATCATTTATGTACACGCTCATATTGTCTGTGAGTAGTGACACTTTGACTTCTTCCTTTCCAATTTGTATCCCCTTCGTCTCCTTTACTTGTGTTATTGCTGTGGCTAGAAAGGCAAGTACTGTATTGACTAGAGGGAGAGGGAGAGTGGCCAGCCTGGTCCTGTCCCTGACTTTAGTGTGATTGCTCTAAGTTTCTCTCCATTTAATCTGATGCTGCTTATTCACATGCTGTATGTTGCGTTTATCGTGTTTAGGTATGTTCCTTGTATTTCTGCTCTCTCCAGTACTTTTAACATAAGGGGGCACTGGGTTTTGTCAAAGGTTCTTTAGAATCTAGTGAGATGATTAAGTGTCTTCTTTTCCTTCAGTTTACTCATATAGTGGATTGCATTGATGGATTTTCTGTATGTTGAGCCATCTCTGCATCCCAGGGATGAAGACTATTTGATCATGGTGGATCATATTTTTGATGTGTTCTTGGATTCAGTTTATGAGTATTTTTGTTAAGTATTTTTGGATCAATGTTCATAAGGGAGATTGGTCTGAAATTCTCTTTCTTTGTTAGATCTTTGTGTGCTTTAGGTGTCAGGGTGACTGTGGCGTCCTAGAATGAGTAGGCAATGCTCCTTGAAGGAGAGATAAACCTGTTTTTAGGATCCCAAGTGCGGGATCGGAACGGTCTTGTGAGAGAACAGGTGATGTTAATCCATTCGAAGACCAACCACCTCCTGTGGGAGCTTGATTGTTGCCAGCTGAAAAGATCCCGTGAACAGACTCTGGGAGGAGATATATAAATGAGGCCAGAACTGGAGGCGGGGCTTTTTAAAGACTTTGGATAATTTTGGCTGTTCATCGGTCCACTTCGAGAGGCTCCTAGAGAGAACCGCTCGAGGGAAGGCTTCAAGGCGCCGGCTTCTCCTGAGGTTCTGGGTTCTGGTTACTCCAGGTTCCAGCAGAAGAAATCCTGCTGATTACACCAGGAGAATCACTCCTTGGAACTGATATCCTTACCGTTTTGTTGTTGTGTTCCTTAATCTGCCTTTCCTATTGTTTTGGTTAGTCAGGTTATAAGTGACAGATGCTCCATTACTAGGTTGTTAATAAAATATATCAGTTAAGAAAATTGAACCACAGTTCCTTCTCTTTCTATTTTGTAGAACACTTTGAGGAGTATTGGTATTCGCTCTTCTTTGAAACTCTGGTAGAATTCTGCACTAAAACCTTCTGGCCCAGGGCTTTTTTGGGTTGGAAGACTCCTAACAACTGCGTTTATTTTCTTAAGGGTTATAGGACTATTCACATTATTTATATAATCTTGATTTAACTTTAGCAAGTGGTATCTACTAAGAAAAGAATCTATTTCTTTTCGATTTTCCAATTTTGTGGAGTACAGATTTTTGAAGTAAGACCCAACTATTTTTTGGATTTCCTCAGTGTCTATTGTTATGTCTCTTTTGGATTCTCTCTCTCTCTCTCTCTCTCTCTCTCTCTCTCTCTGCCTTTTATTTAGTTTGTCTATTTGTTAATTTTCTCAAAGAACCAGATCTTAGTTTTTATTATTTGTATTTTTCTCTTTGTTTCTAATTATTGATTTCAGCCCTGAGTGTGATATTTTCCTGCCATCTACTCCTCTTGGGTGTATTTCCTTCTTTTTGTTCTAGAGTTTCCAGGTGTGCTTTTAAATTGCTAGTATGAGATCTCTCCAATATTTTATAAAGACACTTGGTTCCCCTTAACACTGCTTTTATTGTGTCTCATAAGTTTGGGTATGTTGTGGCTTCATTTTCATTGAATTCTAGAAAGCCTTTAATTAGTTAATTTATTTATTTAGTTCTTGAACTCAGTGGTCATTGAATAGAGAGTCTTCAGTTTCCATGAGTTTGTAATCTTTCTGTTGTTGAAATTCAGCTTTCTTTCATGGTGGTCTGATATGATACATGAGGTTATTTAAATTGTCTTGTATCTGTTGAGCCTTGTTTTGTGATTTTTTAAAAGGGGGCAGTTTTGGAGAAAGTTCCATGAGGTGTTGAGAATAATGTTTATTCTTTTGTTTTGGATGAAATGTTCTGTAGATGTCTGTTAGCTCTGTTTGATTCATAATGTCTGTTTGTTTCATTATTTCTCTGTTTAGTTTCTGTCTCAATGGCCGGTCCATTGATGAGAATGGGTGTTGAAGTCTCCCATTATTAATGTATGGGGTTCCATGTATGATTTAAGCTTTAGTAATGTTTTTTGGTTTTTGTTTTTTTATGAATATGGGTGCCATTGCATTTGAGACATAGATGTTCACTGTTGAGACTTCATCTTGGTGGAGTCTTCCTTTGATGAGCGTAAAATGTCTTTCTTCGCCTCTTTATTAATTTTGGTTGAAAGTCTATTTAATTAGATATTAGAATGTCTACTCCAGCTTGTTTCTTGGGTCCATTTGCTTGGAAATTCTTTTTCCAGCCTTTTCTTCTGAAATAGGTTTATCTTAATTGCTAAGGTGTGTTTCTTGTCTGTAGCAGAGTGATGGGTCCTATTTTCACATCCATTCTGCTATCCTATGTATTTTTATTGGGGGACTGAGTCTATCGATGTTGAGAGATATTAATGACCAATGTTGTTTATTCCTGTTATTTTGATGTTGGTGAAGAGAAAAAGAGTCTCTTCTGTCGTTTCTTTCTGATGTAGGTTTACTTATTGCTTGTGTTTTCTTAAGTGTGGTTAGCCTCCTTGTGTTGGAGTTTTCCTTCTAGCATCTTCTGTAGGGCTGGATTTGTGGATAGATATTGTTTACAATTCATTTTGTCATGGAATATCTTGTTTTCTTATGGTCATTAAATTTTTTCCTAGGTAGAGTAGTCTGGGAAGACAGCTGTGGTCTCTTAAGACTGCAAGCTATCTTCCCAGGCCCTTCTGGCTTTTAGAATCTCTGTTGAGAAGTTGAGTGTAATTCTGATATACTGCCTTTATATGTAACTTGGCCTTTTTCTATTGCAGCTTTAATATTTTTTCTTTTCTTGCACATTTAGTGTTTTGATTATTATGTGGCAGGAAGATTTTCTTTTCTTATCCAATCTATTTGGTGTTCTATAAGCTTCTTGTATGTTTATAGGTATCTCTTTCTATAAGTTGGGGAAGTTTTCTTCTATGATTTTGTTGAAAATATTTTGGGGGCCTTGGAGATGTGAGTCTTCTTTTATTCCTATTATTCTTAGGTTTGGTCTTTTCATAGTGTCAAAGATTTCTTGGATGCTTTGTGTCAGGAACTTTTTCTATTAAACATTTCCTTTCACCAATGTATCGATTTCTTCAATCCTCTTGTGCTTCATCTGTGTTAGGATATCCAGGGCATGCTGTAGCAGGACAGCTGGGCTCTGGTGGTGCCATATCACCCTGGCTCTTTGTTCATTGTGTTCTCATGTTGGCCTTCAGCCATCTGGTTGTCTGTTCTACCAACTGGTTGCTGAGGATTCAGGCAGTGTTATGGGCAGGAAAATGGGGTACAGGGGGAACAGGTCAGGTTTACCTATGTTAGATGTGCTTTAGGGGGACTTGGCAGGCACAGGGTTGGTTGGGAGGCATTCAACTTGGATGTTCTTGGTGCTGGCAGGACTCCTCAAGTAGGCTGGCAGAGTCATGGGTCAGACACTGGAGCTCAGGCAGCAGCACACAGGTCACTGCTGCTGGACATGCCCCCAAGGGGACCCAGCAAGGAGACGACTGATGGAGGGGGATCTGACTTAGGTGTTCCTGGGGTCCAGAGGCCTTCTCAGGGAGGCTGGAAGAGCTGTGGGCTGGACAGTAAGACTTAGGAGGCAGAGCACAACTCACTTCTGCTGGCTGTGCCCCAGGGGAACCCCCAAGTCATATTTCTTATTTTAAAGTATCACCTACTCTAGATGAACTTTTATGCTTTTGTTAAATCTTTAACTATGGTTGGCTCATAGTATGATTCGACTCCACCAGTACCAAGAGGTGAAATAGTCAGAGTCTGGAGAGTCAGCCAGTGGGGAGCCATCAAGACTGTGCACGCTTTGCTAGCTTTCCTGGGAGCTCTTGCTAACACTTCTGCACACGTCATGCCTTGCGCAAGGACTGCCGCATGCCTGCCAGCTACCATGCTTAAAACTGAGACGATGGTAACCTAAAACTATGAACAAAAAAATTCTTTCAGAGAGACTCTGATTGATCCTTACTTGAATAATTATTAAGTGGAATAATGCCAGTGTGTTTATTTTGTTTGAGTCTTATGTTTAGCATGTATCTATCACAAAGGGGCTGACTCGGGATAAAACATCCAAGCCATCTGCTGTGGTAAGACTCCTAACTTCATGGTGCTTTTTTTTTTTTTTTTTTCAAATTTGCCATTGTTTTGTCTCTGACACTGATGACCTAATGCTTATGGGAATTCCTGGATATTATAAACAAAATCTGTTTTGTTGGAAGCAACCACCCCGTGAGCTAAGAACCGCATGACGGCTGCTCAGTAGCTGCAAATATCAGTGAGTTTCCCCATGGGATCAAAGCTGAAGTGGAACTTAGTTTCTCATACTAATTTCCTTAAGGCATAGGGTGTCAAGGTAGCGATACTGGAACAATGTTGTCTAATGAAAATTTTTACTTAAATAGAATGTTCCTATCTATTTCAAAATCCAATATGATAATGTTTTACTAAAAGTTGGAATCATCTTCGAATTCTAATGCAATCCTCATGTTTCACCTTCCAAAACAGTATATTTAGATTTAATTCATTAGTAGTCAACTGGTTAATCCTTTTTTAGGTGCCATAAGCTGAAAAGCCATTCTCCTATCCAGAGGGTTGGGAACTAGTCAGGAGACAAGTGGGAAAGAAGTTTAAGTGAATTTATTGTTGTAAATGCCATATGTTAGAGAATTTTCAACAGTCTTATGAAACTAAATACTGATGTGATTCCTAAAGATTTCAGAACTAATGAACACCACTAGTTGGAGATGAAAGTCTTGCCTGTTTGTTTACTCATTTGATTGGGGTTAGAAAGGAGCGACAAGAGGGAGGACAGTTTGCAGTTATCATCTGAGCTTTAATTCTTCCACTCTGCTCCTTGGTGCTTCTTGTGGTCCAGGCCAGAAGCCAGAGTCCTCAGACTGTCGGTCACAGCCACTGGTGCCACCACAGCAGCCACTGATGCCACCAGTGCAATAGTATCCAGAGCTCTGCTGTCAGTGACCAAGAGAGCTGCAGAGCCTATGGTGGTTCAGGCAGCAGCCGCCACCCCCAAGTCTGCAGCAGCCCCCAAAACTGGAGCCACAGCAGCCCCCAGAACCCAAGATATAACAGGAAAAGACAGAGGACACTTACTGCTGGAAGACCATTGGCAGCAATGGTTGAGAATGCTCTGTGATGTGGCTACCATCTCCTTGACCAGAGTGATTGGAGCTGTGGCAGCAGGGCTGAGACCCCCCCCCCCCCAGCCCCAACCCCCCCGCTCTGGAAGTAGCTTGCTGGTGGTGGAGCAAATGCTGAACAGCGTGACTGAGAGGTGGCATGAGCAGCCTGGCCCAGCTTCTACAACTCAGCCCCGCTCCCTAGCTGTCTTCATGCCCTCACTTGGCGCCATCTAACACCCAGAGTCCTATCATCGTGCTTTTGTTTATCGCCTTAAATTTTTAGCAGTATCCCTTCCAGCCATTTTCACATCTGCACCCTAGAAAGGGTAAGTTGGGCTCTAAGGAGACTTGCAAAATCGCCCTGCAGTTTGAACAGGATTAAACACATTAGTGCATATGCTAAGAATGGCTTTTCTTTCTCCCTCTGCTTGTAAATCCTTCCCCTGTGGAGAATAAAGAAGCCACACCCTTCCCAGGTTCCTGCAGGCTTCTGCGGGTTTTTACAGATTCCTGCAGGCTTGACAGACATTCATCAGCAACAAGGCAGCTGCACACTGCCAGGCCCCCAAGGCAAAGCTAACACAGACCCAAGAAAACTGTTCTTACCCACCTAGGAAAAGTGCCAGCTCCAAGTCAGGCTGTGGACGGGCATTCCAGAAGCACCGTTTTTTTGTTTTGTTTTGTTTTTTCTGTGTTCCTATATCAAGAAGTCAGCCTCAACGCCGTTCCACATAGAGAAAAATCAACTTTGCAGACTTCTTCAAACACCACTGCTCACCGATTCCTCCCCTGAAGACTGGAGTAGGTTAAGGAGCACTGGGGTCAGAGTAGATGAAGGCCCCGCCCAGGGCATCCTGTATAGAAGAAGCAAGACTAGTCCTGGGTGAGCCAGAGTCCTGCTAGGGGGAGGTGCAGTCCTGCAGTCCTGCATAGCCAACAGCAGGCATCCAACCAGGTCTCATACTCGTCTACCTCTGTGTCCTGTGTCCAGTAGGCACGGTCAGTTCTTCATCTCTGGAGAGCGCGAGGTCTCCCAGCTGCTGTGTGCTGGGATCAGTGTTTTCCTGACTGAGCTCTAAGATGAGGGTGTGATTGCTCAGGTCCCCGTGAGTGTCACATAGCATAACTGCTGGCACTTGTGACCTACCACCTGGAGATAGACGGACTGATACAAGTCAGCCGTTGCTCATGATTGCCTGGATATAATTGGCAACAAGGGGCACGTGCTGTCAAAATGAAAAAACTCCGGGCACAGAGTTGAAAAGTCCCACTCCGCGAAAACAGTGCAGTAATTCTAGTGAATTCTGAACTCAGGCCCTCAAGTTCTCTAAGAAGCACCCTCTGTGGGTCTGTTTCCTGTTGCCTTTTCTCCTTCCTCCCACTCTGCTTGCACACTTGACTCTCTGAATGCTGCTGACTTCCCTCTGCGGAGATGATAAGGAATCCCCCTTGTGTTGGTGACTGATGGGGAAACGTGGGCAGCAGATTTGAACCCATCCCTTTCACGGCCCAGTCAGGTGTCAGGATCCAGGGAGTGTGACAGCACAGCCACAAACCTAGGTGAGTCATCTTTTCCTAAGAGCTTTCTGAGAAGCCCAGCCCGGATACTGAACCTGCCCTCTGCTTGAACTGAACACAAAGCACCTGGCCTTTGCTGTTAGGAGAGCCCGGGCAGATGGTATCATAAGTTAGTGCAGAAGACAGCCTATAGACTGGGAAGAGATCTTCACCAACCCAACATCTGACAAAGGTCTAATATCCAAAATATATAAAGAACTCAAGAAATTAAACACCACCAAACCAAATAATCCAATTGAGAAATGGGGCTCAGAATTAAACAGAGAATTCTCAACAGAAGAATATTAAATGGCTGAGAAACATTTAAAGAAATGTTCAATGTCTTTAGTCATCAGAGAAATGCAAATCAAAACAACTCTGAGATTCCATCTTTCACCCACCAGAATGGCTAAGATCAAAAATTCAAGCAACACCACATGCTGGCGAGGATGTGGACAGAGAGGAACACTCCTACATTGCTGGTGGGAATGCAGACTAGTGCAGCCACTTTGGAAATCTGTCTGGCGCTATCTCAGAAAACTGGGAATAGGGCTTCCTCAAGACCCAGCTATTCCACTCCTTGTAATATACCCAGAAGATGCTCCAGCATACAACAGGGACATATGCTCAACCATGTTCATAGCAGCCTTATTCATAATAGCCAGAACATGGAAACAGCCTAAGTGTCCCTCAGTAGAAGAATGGATAAAGAAACTGTGGTACATTCACACTATGGAATACTACTCAGCTATTAAAAACAAGGAATTTCCGAACTTGTGGACAAATGGATTGAACTAGAAATGACCACAATGAGTGAGTTAACCCAGAAGCAGAAAGAGTCAAATGGTATATATTCACTTATATCTGGACACTAGCCCAAGGGGCATGTCCCATGAAAGTCTTCACTTACCAGGAAAGTGGGATAGAGGGGAGGACATCCTATTGGGACTCTAGGTGAGAGAAATATAGGAGATAGGGAAATAGAAGGATCCAGAGGGTCCTAGAAACCTACAAGAAGAACACAATGATGAGTGGATCTGAGCCCAGGGGTTCTGCTCGATCTATGGCACCAGCCAAGGACAATACATGCAGTCATCATCAAACCCCTACCCAGATCTAGCCAAGGGACAGGACATTCTCCACAGTTAATTGGAGAGTGGGGACTGACTTTCACATGAACTCTGGTGCCCCATATTTGGCCATGTCTCCTTGTTGGGGAGGCTCGTTGGCACTCAGAGGAAGGATAGCAGACTACCAAGAAGAGACTTGATACCCTAGCATCATATTCAGGGGGAGGAGGTCCCCCTCAGTCACAGCCATAGGGAAGGGGAATGGGGTGAAAGTGGGAGGCAGGGAGGAATGGAGCATGCACGGGATGAGATAGCAATTGAGATGTAATTTGAAGGATTTTATTTTTCAATTAAAAAAAACCAGTAAAATTTAAAAAAATAAAAAAATAAGTTAGTGCAGAATTTTGTGTTGCAAGGCAGCCTTGGGATTCTGTCAAGTTCACAGCTGCACAAATTATAGCTTCATCATAGCTACTCAGGGAATCTGCCAATCCCTAGAACAAAAGAGCCTGCAAAAAAAAAAAAAAAAAAAAAAAAAAATAGAGGTTACAAGGCCAGGAGCCAGACTGCCTGGGTTCGATTCCCTACCATGTCATAGCTATGTGACCTAAAGCAAGTTGACATTTCTGTGGCTCTGTCACTCCATGGCTAAATGCATCTTGTCACAAGCCTTTTTCAAACAATGTAGTATATTTTTATCTGCAGCACGAAGCCTCTGCATTTCCAGGCTGGCCACATGCCCTCTAAAGGGTTACACTCACAAACCCTGCATCTACAGGAGTAACCAAGACTGGGATGGAAGCCTGTGACGTCAACTTAGAAAGCTCTCTCCAAAGAGCTCTCCTTTCCTCTTGAACAGCACCTGCCTGTTTCTGCCTACCTGACAGCTCCTGCCAGACATCCTGGACTATTGACAAGAAGTGCTGACTACAGGCACTTGTCTGTCTTGCTCATGATCTCCTGGGGAAGCTTCCAGTTGAACTACTGTGTCCGCTGTTGCTTGTGGTCTTGTCACACGTGGTCTTTGTTATGTGGAGTGCATCGAGTCCATGGGTCCATAGGGAGGAGAATTACCCTTGGCACAGGAGCAACTTCAGGATGCATGGGCCACAAGACAGACATTCAGTAAAGATGGTTCTCACTGTAAAAGGAAATGTGTGTGTGGTGAGGCAGGAGAACTACACCCATGTGAGCACAGGGACGAATAGTCTTCCCCCAGGGAAGAACACAACAGCTGGGTATCCCATGGCAAAGGATCAGACCTAAAAATACACACGGAGGTAATGTTACACAGATTGAGAGACTGAGATATTCCCATATCTATATATAACATATATATATATATATATATATTTTTTTTTTTAAAGAAAAAGATGTCATGGATTTAAAGAGAGAAAGATGGAACCTGGGAGAGTTTGGAGAGAGGAAATGTATGGTGGAAATGATGTAATTATAATATATTCTAAAAGGAAAACGTATCTCAATTTAAAAGAAAAAAAAAGTAAAAAAGCATTTCTTGGGTTTCTAGTTTTTTGGTTGGTTGGGTTGGGTTTTTGTTGTTGTTTGCTTTTCTGATACACTAACTTAGGTCTCCCATTTTATTTTTATTGCAAAATAAATTACCATAATTATTTGCTACATAGTCTATCTTTTCATGAATTGTGATGTTTTGAATATTTGGGAGTCTTGTTAGATTAGCACAGACTTTCTTTCTCAGGGATAACCAATTCCTGGAGACACTATAAAATCTAAAAGAGCTTAAGCCCATTTCTCCAACCATCTCCTGTCTTTGAACCTCCCACTAGGCTGACACTTTCTCTGACCTAAGTTAACCCAGGGCAGCTGTGAACAGACAACAGAAAGAGCTCCTGTGCCAAGACTGTGTAAGCGCCACCCTCCCCTGTGCCGAGCCCTTTGCCCTACCCTTCTGCTCCTTCTCCCTGGGAAACACAGCAACATAATAAAGTCTGTGTCCCTGGCTTTCTGCTGGTTGCTGTCAAACCTGCTGCTTTGTCACAAGCCCAGAATTTCAGGTTTTGCAACTGTTTTATGTAAGTAATTTTATCACTCATCACCATCCAACATGCTCCTCCCCTTGGTTGCTTTCATTGTGCCTTCAATCTGCTATTCCCACCTCAGCCCAGTACACTCGCTGAGACATCCTCAGCAGGTGGAGACCCCCGCTCTGATCTTTTTTTTTTTTTTTCTTTCCGGAAGATGTCTGCTGAATCCTTGAAAGTTCAAAGCAATTGTTGCCTTTCCCACTTGAAGACAGCAGGGCAGAATCCGGACCCTTTTTGCTCACGTCTCCACGGATGAAAGGCCATGTGCTCTGACCAATAGACTCTTGGTTTGATTTTTTAAAAGTGATGACTTAACCATGACACCTTAAAACAATATGCTCCTTCAAAACAGGGGTTCAGATCCTCTGATGCTCCTGGATAAGACAGAAGGCTAAGACCTCAAGATAGTGAATTGATGTGACAGTCAGGAGGCCACAGCACTCTGGCCCCTGGTGAGAGCGGATAGCTGTAGTTGAGCTCCTCTGGCCGAACAGGCAGCTCTGAGCACTAAGGTACGACAAGTGGCTGTGGTAGTGAGGCCACACTACAGGGAAGTGCTTCCCTCACACTGCAGGAAGTTAGCTGAACCACCAAGGAATGAATACACAGGTGACAATGGGAACAAGAATTCCTGGAAAGACGCTGTCGCCAAAGGCAGAGGGACCGATATATGTGAGAGTGGATGTTGCAGTCACAGAGGCTGATTACAATTTATCTTTGGTTATTTTTAGCACACTAAAGAGCTGTTCTTTGCCCACCTCTGTCTCTCACCATCATATGACACATCTGTGCATAAAGACAGACTTAACATCCAGCCGAACATATAAAATCATTTGGCATGTATTACCTTAGTAGAGGCCTGTTCTCCGTCGATCAAAGGTAGACGCGCCGTCATACAGCATGTGAGCCTGTAGCTGAGACTTCTCCTCTTTGCTATAACCACCTGCTTAGTGTTTACAGCAGGATAGCATAACGGTGTCTTGACTTATGAGTTTTTTTGCTTTGTCACTATAAAAACGTCATGAAATTGCTTCTATATTGGAGCACAGAAGTTAAGACAACCTACATCTGTGTTCCTGGGCCATGGTCACTCTTATCTGTTCACAGAGGAGGGAAAAAAAATACTCTTATTCTCTTTGAGGTGAAAGCTGGTTTTTTTATATTGACCCAGCAGAAGGATTTGGCTGCAATCACTAGAAACTGGCAAACAATTGCTCCCACACCATTTCCCACAGACCAGCACCATGGAACAGTCCAAAGAAGAGGGACAGAAGGAAACTTGAGAGTGTAGGACCAAAGGCCTATCCACCTCTGTGGACAGGAAACGGGGCTGAATTGAAACACTGGGATGCCATGCAGGCTTCCTCCTGAGGTTGCTGCTGAAATCAGTGGGACCCTTAGTAAGGGCTTCTATCCTCCTCTCCCCTACACACTGGTGCCCGGAATAATAGTCTAGGGGAAGATCTCCAAAGAGGCCAGATCCAGGCAGGTCCATGGGTCCTGTATGTCTCTGTGAGTGGAGAACAGAGAGACCCTGAAGTCTGACTCTGGAGGCCTGTGACAGTCCCCAAGGCTGCTACTGAAGTATTGAGACCCTGCAGCCAGGGCTCTCACCTGGCACTCCCCCACATAGCACTGTCACACTAGAGAGTGCATCTCAGGGGAAGCTGAGAACTGCATACCCAACCCAACGCAGCTGTGCCAAGGATTCAGCACGCATCGAAACTGATCTAAACTCCACCGTGTGCACCCAAGTCTGGTTTAATAAGTTTGGAGTGGAACTGCAAAGCACAGCTCCCCCACCTGCACCATTTGCTGCACGAAACATTACAGGAAGGGAAAGAATTCAAACCCAACCAAGCAAGCAAGGAAGGAATATTGCCTGGTGATTTTTATCTATCTATCTATCTATCTATCTATCTATCTATCTATCTATCTATCTATGTATCTATCTAGATCTGGGTGGAGTGTGCATATGTGGAAGTCAAATGATAATTTCCTGGAGTCGGTTCTCTCTTTCCACCATGTGGGACTCAAGAACTGAACTCAGCTTGCCAGGCTTAGTAACAAGCACGGCTCCCCACTCAGCCTCCCACCCCCGCCCCACGCCAGCCCTGATGATTTGTTTTTTAACCTCATAGAATGCGTCTCTTCTGTTGTTATTACTATCTTTTAATTTTTCCTTTTAAAAAAAACTTCATGTTTGCAGGGGGGAAAAGAAACCTAGTAACGACCTCACTTTATTTGCTTTGTGAGGCCAGGTTGTACAGTTGTTCTGTATGTTTCCCACCTAGTCTGCTGGGATGTACTCTCTCTTTCATCCTACATTCACCCACCCAGCCTGCCCACACACTTCCCTCTCATCCCTATCTCTTCTTCCCTTACTGATCTCCTTATCCTTTGGATAACCTCTCAGCACTGTGGATCACAACAGTTTCCCAAAGTCCCCTTACGGTGTTTTTCCCATCATGCTTTTCTCCTCAGTTAATCTAACAGTAATCCCTGTCTTTACCCTGTCTGCTTCCCTTTCATTCCTTGTCTTAGTAACTTGATCCCTGGCGGTATAAAATGTGTCAGTGGTGGCACGTACCTGTCATTTTAGCAATTAGGAGTCGGAGGCAGGAGTTCAAGGTAACAAAGAGCTCTTTCCTTGGAAGCCAGGTCAGTGAGGGGAACCGGCTTTGATGAGATTTTTTTTACGTCCATCGGATTCTCAATTCAGCGTCTTCGCACAGCTGCCTCTTAGCCTAAATATGAGACTTTCTCGTTTCCTGCAGTGCCCCAATTTGTCTCCCTCTTCTCTGTTAACACCAGGATATCATCCCCACCCAACATGTTGCTCATCTGCCCTCCCATCTGATGGTGACCAGGCAAAGAACCCCAGTGCTGAAGGGGGGAAGTCCAGAATACACTAGAGCACCGTCCACCTCTTATTTGCTGTTGCTAAGTTGAACACCAGCGGTTTGAGGGGGTCTTTTTCAGTGGTCCTTCACCTACTGAGAGGACATGGTGAAAGAATCCCAGGAGCCATATCAACTGTGGAGAAGTCAAGCTATGCATGGAAGGATGGAAGTCCAGAGCTGGTCTTAGCCAAACTCAGCCACCTCAAAAGGGAGCCAGTGATCACCTGCAGCTCTCCACGCAAACAAGAGTCTCAACCTTCATTTCAAAGATTTTACCCTACCGACCGTTAATCCCAAGTTAGGGAAAGCCTGTTAAATGGGTTCTGTCACACATTTGCCAATAGGAACTTCTCGACATGTCCCAAGCTGTAGAATGCACAAATACGGGAGAACAGCTGTACAGCTCGGCAGAGAGAGACACACAGCTGCTGAGGGCAGAGGCAGCCTTACTGGGCCTCCAACCTCTGCTTGACGTTAGCAGTACCTCTCAGCAGCTCACTGGGGGCTAACTCAGGTCCTGTCCCTCCCTCATGAAGAGCATGCCTTAGTTAGCAGTCCTGACCGTGGGGGGTGTGGCGGGGGGGGGGGGACATTAAAAGTCATAAGGATCGCCACTTTGGAACAGCTGCTCCAACTGTATCAAAATTCACGGAGTTGTATAGGTTTTGCCTGTAGGCAAGCGTTTGTTGGAATGGCTACATTAATCTAAGTATGTGATGTTTTTAAGTTGCAGTCTCTTTACAATAAAGTCTTTTTTTTTTTTTTTAAGTCACAAAGGGGAGAAAAAGTCACAAAGAGGAGATAAGAGAAACATCATTTTCTGAGTAGAAAAATCAGCATTTTGTTATATATAACATAAATAGAGGAAGGAAGACTTACAAGCTGGCCAGGCACCTGGGGTGGCCGAACAGCACGTACTGAGGGGCTTTTGTGAGTCTTCCCGTCAACACGAGATTAGATAAGAGGAAATGCAAAGTAGAAACCTGCAGCAGGACACGCAGTGGCTCTACAGCCCAGCCAGCTGCCCCCTCCAGAAGCTGCGGCCTCTTCAAAGCCTTTCCTCAAGAGCAGGTCTGGGGAAGCCACACATAGTACTGATCGCTTCGTTCCATCCTGCCCAGCAGAGGGCGCGCTAAACTTCTGGAGCTGGGTCTGCGGAGCATCCACCCTTGAAGAGTGGAAGGGATACTTGAAACAATATCCAACACAGGCAAAACTGTTGTTTCGCGGAACCAGAACTTCTAAGAAGAGATCAGCAGGGCTGAAACTCGGATCTCTAAAGAGCGGGTGTGGCTGGTGGTGCTAGGGCGTCTTGGGGACTGTGAAAAGTCATTGGTGCTGCTAGACTGGGGGGTGGGGCGGAATCCACATTGATTATAACCCCCCAAGCTTCTTTGTCACATCTACTGACACATCTTAATGTAGGCCCAGGGACTAAAGAGGAGCGGATTCGGTTTCCTGCATAGACACAGGAGAACTGCGGAGCTCTTACAGAGCACTGGGAAAGGTGCTTCTGGCTGGGGTGGCCCCACACTAGTCCAGGTTTTACAAATGCAGCCGGAAGTGAGAGAGCGGAGAGGAGAAACCTGTGAGACACCGCTAAAAGACATAGCTGAACGCTGCGGACAGGGAAATTATATTGGGAAGCCAAGCTGGAGACGGCAGATGCAGCTGGAAATCAGAACAAGTGTTTTCATTTCATCAGTCCCTTAATGCATAACACGGAGACATGCAGTTTTGTCAGAGCATCAAGGCCTGTGAGATACTGCTCTGGAGCAGGATTCAGGAACTCAGGGCCTGGCTCTGGTTTTGAAAGGATTCTCAGTTGTGGCTTTGAACCAATCACTTCACCTCTGCCAGCATCAGCTTTTGCATCTAAGTCTTTTCTGGCTTAAAAAAAAAAAGTGTAATGGAACATACTGTTAGCCCTTGTCTAGTGGACTCATCGAATAAAGCATAGCTATCCTAATGGACTTTTAGATGTGTTTGAATAACAGAACGTTTGAATAAAACTATCTCACTAGTGAGGTTGCCTTGCCAGGCCACAGGGGAAGAGGACAAGGATAGCTCAGTCCAGATGTGATTTGATGGGCTCACGTGGGGGCACTCCCCTTTTCTGAGGAATGGGGGAGAGGGAAGGGGGGAAGAGAGAGGGAAGGAGGATGCGACCAGGAGCAGAGGAGGGAGGGGCTATGATCCGGATGTAAAGTGAATAAATAAATTAATTAAAATAATAATAAAGAAGGGGACTACATTCTAATGTTGTAGACAATTTTACTTCGGTCTCAGTTGTGTTTTTATACATGAATGTTGTAACGAAGAAAGCAACAATGCAAGGAGGGTAGGGTTGACATGATCAGGAAAATATGTAAATAAACGTCAGCAAGCACTATTAAATACTGACAGAGCAGCCCTTTTCCAGAGCTTGCTCGGGACAGGCCAATTTAAATTCAGTTGCCTGGCACATAGTATAGATTATATCTTGGAAAGCAAAAAAGCAAGGCAGAAGAGGCCAGATCCAGATCGAGGGGACCCTAAGGACAGCACTCAGCCCATCCTCCCACAGACTGTATCTTATAGCTGTGTTCTGACATCCAACAAGAATAAACATGTCTTATGAGTTAAGTGCAAATGTTTGTCACAGGAGGCACAAAATCACTTTGAAGAACAACCCAGGGAACAGACGCACCTGAGGTGACAGGGCCTCTTGCCCTCGAGCTTCCCTTGAAGTTCCTTAAGGTGTGGCTCACTATCAGTCCTTTGACTGTGATCTGACAATCAGTTGATATTTTTATGCTCTGTGTTATCCCAAGTAATTAGGCTTGTATATTGGATTTTTTTTTTTTTAAGATTTTAAGTGAAACTTGAGGTCTTTTTTCAATCCTATAGAAAATGCTGATATTTTGTTTTAACAGCCAATCAATTGAACTAATAAACATGTTACAAGTTCGAACCCACATTGGTCAAATATTTAAAGTGTAAAGCACTCCCCTAATGTATCCACAGAGTGCCAGCTACTGTTGAGCCTGAGACTGGGAAACAGAATATCTGTAAATTATGAGGCCCTATGTTTGTGTGGGGGCCCATTGTTAAACTCTGAATCTCATAATGACTTTAGGGGGTCATTTTTCTTAACTGCTCCCTCAAATACTATCTGGCTCCCTGGAAATAAACTTCATGGTTTCCGGGATAAAAATGATGCTCTTAAAGACCCAGCTGCCATGTACTCACATGACCAGGTCAAAGAGGTGGGAAAACAGGAAGGAAGAAAAAAAAAAGGCAGAGAAGACGGGCCACAGCATTCTGACCCACAGATTTGCCAAATGGAGAAGGTTCCTTTCTTGTAGTTTGGCTCTTACCAGCTCTTTTGCCAGCTGTGTCACTGCTGCAACCAGAATTGCCTAATATATGGACTGTGAAAGAATACTGTGATTAAATTACCTCTACGAGGTGAATTACCTCTACCACAGGGTTTTAGCCCTTGCTCCCTAACCCAGCACTAGATGGCGCTCACGGTGCCCCCTGAGAAAGGCCAGCCGCCTTGACAGATCTTCCAGCTGCCTTCTGTAGATGCTGAAAAGTGGCGGGCGCCCCTTTAATCCCAGCACTCAGGAGGCAGAGGCAGGTGGATCACTGTGAGTTCGAGGCTAACCTGGTCTACAAAGTGAGTCCAGGACAGCCAAGGCTACACAGAGAGACACTGTCTTGAAAAACCAAAAAAAAAAAAAAAAAAGAAAGAAAGAAAGAAAAATGTCACAGCAAATGATTACCTCTCCACCAACCCAGGTCTACCTTAAATTCTCAAAGAATGCCTTGGTTCTTGCTTTTAGTAGCATGATCAAAATGTTGATTAGTGGGAATCTATTGCATAAGAATATGTGATGGCTTTTGCCTTATGTATGTGTTCATATCGGATGAATTATTTCTAATATCTCTGCTCTTAATAGAATATTTTTAATATTTTTTAAACCTGTTTTGACATTAAACCAGTAAGTTCCTGCTTTTCTACTGAGTGTAAATATGACTGAAGATGGTTATGATGAGAAAGTTCCAGTATTTGTGTCAGATCCCAATGAAGTTATTGACCATATAATACAATGTGTGTGATATATGTATTAATATGTGTGTGTGTGTTATACATGTGTGTGTGTTATACATGTGTGTGTGTGTTATACATGTGTGTGTGTTATACATGTGTGTGTGTTATACATGTGTTGTGTGTGTTATACATGTGTGTGTGTGTTATACATGTGTGTGTGTGTTATACATGTGTGTGTGTGTGTTATACATGTGTGTGTGTGTTATACATGTGTGTGTGTGTGAAGGGAAAATGAATCTGGGCCAAAAAAAGAAAGGCCATAACATAGTAATATGAAATAAAATTCTAAATCTTCAGAATGACACAAACACACACACATACACGCAAAATGAGCATATATATACACACACACCAACCATGAAGCTCTTAGGAAAACTCATCACGTGAGCACTTTCAGAATCTCTCTTCTCCACACAGGCAGAAACCATTAGCTGCTTTCTGGATTGTATCTCCCACACCCTAGGGAAAAATGATGAGTGGGAATTCTGAAACTCAGGGCAGGTTAGTTTCTACCATCTTCTCTGAGTAGGTTCTTCTGCGCTGCCCCAATACACTTCTAGTGGGACTCAAGCCTCCTTCAGTAGCTTGCTGGCTACTAAACTCTGGGGATGTGAAATGTTTTGAGACAACAGTGTGGCATCAGGAGCTCCACATTCCCATGACAATACCCAAACCGTTACAAGTCTTTGTTTAGCTGCTATGCTAAGATTGGCAGAGGATGCTGTCAGATACCCACAACCAACCAGAAGGCAGGTCCTTCACCCGTGGTCACCACTGAGTTAGCCGCGACGAAGGAGTAAGCTTCAGCGGCTGCCAAGGAAGCTTTGCCATCGCTGCCTTGACGGCCTTGACTCCCTTGACCAGCAGTGAAGCCTGGGCATTCAGCAGTGGTTCTTCTCCAGAATTAATTGGAGTTTCAGATGGTCATGGTGGAAGAATGGCACAAGCATGACAGAGCAGGCCAGCCAACCTTTAGGGTTTGTGGGGGAATGTGTCTGGTTCGGTAGAGCTAGCTGTACCAAGATACTTAAACTTAATCTGCATGCAGTGGGCCAGTGCCTCATTTACATGCCGTAGCTTGGGGTCCTATCACAAGAAGGAAAACACAGCACTTAATTATCCTATGGGTTGGGGAAGAACTTCCAGGTCCAATTAAAGGTCATTTGCCGAAGGCTAGGATGTCCTTGGCATAGGGTGGAGTATTTACAGGAATCCCCAGGTGCTTGCTCGACAAGTACTATCAGGTCAGGCTGGTAATATTCCCTGAGGGCTATATGATGCTCCTTACAAGATCTGGGGTTCCCCAGATCAGGCAGAGAGAGAACCCCACTGAGAAAGGGAGTCTGCTGTACTAGACCAAGTTCAGTGGGCTATCTGGATATGCCAGACTTTGACGTCTCCAGCAGTGTCCCACAAAAACATCTAATAATAAGAATGAAAAAGACCAAACTGGATCTGTGTGAATGAGAAAGGGGGGGGGGGTAAGGAGAGAGAGAGAGAAGGTGGAAGGCAGGAGAGAGAGAAGGTGGAAGGCAGGAGAGAGAGAAGGTGGAAGGCAGGAGAGAGAGAAGGTGGAAGGCAGGATCAAAAGGCGGAGGGGACCGAAAGAAATTAGGAAAAGGGAAATAAAATAATAATTGCATTAGCGAAGTCTCCTCCATGTCTCTTTTGACAAGAAGAACACTAGGCCCCAGACTCATCTGTCTAAATCCTGGAGGCATGTCTGTCGGAGCCCTTCTATGATAGATCTCAAGTCTCTAAAACACTTCTCTGCTTAGCTTCATCTATGATAGTTCTACGCCCTACCCTTTAATTGGGATGGCCAGTAGCATCACCTTGACTAAGCCTTATTCTCCATCTCACATGGGCAGTGAGTCACTAAGTCTTGAATAGGCTTCCTTCTGAGTCCTCACGAAACTAGCTGCCACACTAACAACTGATCTTTCTTCCTTTTGCCTTTAAAAAAAAATAGGTTAAAGGAGAGAGTGGGACCTCACGACAGATCACAATTATGTATTTGTAATTGGGATAAATGCACTGATACCTGGATCCTCAGAATCTCCAGTCCAGTGGCTGGCTCCTTGCAATGCCCGGGCTGCCCAGAGGTGTCCAGCCTAAGACAAGAGTGTGTCTCAGCGGTTTCATCTCGTCCATGGATGACATAGAAAGGGTGTCCTGAGAGCTCTCCATGAAGCCACTCTGGGAGGGCTGAACATTGCTGTGCACGATCAGCTGCATCGCCTGCCCTGCTGTGTAAGAGCCTTGACCTTTTCTCTCAGGAGCCACAGCAGAACTGAGAGGCTGATCCCAAGGAAGGCACCTGTGCACAGGAGGAGGAAAACCAAAGGAATTTCTCTGTGAGAAACTCACAAGCCTTGAGGGGAAAAGACAGGAAAGAACAAAGGATGTAGGGAAGGACCGAGCACACAGAGAAGACAAGACTCTGCCCCAGAACTCAATGGCCTTAAGCCCCCCGTGATGTGATTGTGGGTCAAATCGTTGCTTTCTCCGTGGGCTGGGTCTCTGAAGGAAGGTAAGAGTCTGGCCAACATCATGTCCCCTTATGATGCACATACACAAGGTATTATTTTTCCAGGGAGAAAGGGTCTTCTCGTCCTGGGTAAAGTTTTCTTTTCAATACTTGTTTACTTTAACTATGCATTATCTTCATAAATATTGCTTAATTTCAAAAGAAAATTACTTGGATACTATTTGATATATCTGAGTAGATGTAGACATTTTGAAACAAGCTGCTAATGAAATATTCAGTCATGCTAAACACCTCTCAAAGGCTTCACACACACACACACACACACACACACACACACACGCACACGCACACGCACACGCACACGCACACGCACACACACATGCATGCACATACAGCCTAAGCCAGCATAATTCAAAAGAAGCCCTCATTTCAGATAGTCCCCTCCCCAGTGCCGATAAGCGTGGACTGGGGTGTCTCCTTTCCTCATGCCCTTCTAGGCAGATGTCTCCTTTCTGATGTACATTTAAAGGTATATACCAAAGAAACTGTGCCTGTACTTGGTCCCGCTGCTGATTGTCACCATTGCTCTTTGAAGGGAGATATGTGACCTGCAGGGACTCCCAGCAGCAAAGTTGTATGGGTTGTCCTCTCTCTCTCTCTCTCTCTCTCTCTCTCTCTCTCTCTCTCTCCCTCTCTCCCTCTCTCTTCCTCCTCCTCCTCCCCCCTCTCCCTCCATGTGTCTATAATTAATATTCGTTTTTATATTTATGAATACAGAGCAGATGCCAGTTAATAAACTATAACTGATCTTGTTGCAAATCAACCAACCAGCAACATTCTCAACAAAACAATTTGACATTTGCCCTCTATCCAACAAGGTTTGATTTCAACAGTTGAGGGGGGTGGGGCGGAGGAAATCACCAGTGGTTGCTACCTTAGAGGGAAAGAAACTGTTGTCAAACAGACATGTATGTCTACAAGTCTGCATCAGGGCGTAAGTTTGCTTTTCAAATAAAAAAAAACTGGCTGGCAGAGGTGTGTTTGCTTCTAGGGAAGAGCACGCAGGTTCTGTTTTGAATTTGTTATGCCTGCTGCTTGTTGCAGCATCCCTTTGCCCGGAGACAACCGAACCCCGTCATCACCTGAGTCTGAGCACCTCCTGCAGCTTCCACCTGCAGCCCTTTCAGATAAGCACTTAGGCAAACTGCACGCTGCCCACTTCCTTTGCTCTGCCAACTCTTTCTCCCCAGTTCTCCCCAATCAATCACAACAGGGTTAGAGAGCAAATACAACGTGAAAGTTTAAGTATGGATTAAGATGATCGTCCCATTTTCTTGGAGACATCTTACCCTTAGGAGTGGTCCTTTGGGGGCTCCTTGGAGGGTAGGGCGATGTGTTGATTTTTTTCACCACGAGGAAGAGCAGAAACATGCAACAGACCTCTACACCAGGATCATGACCAGTGACTAGGAATCCCGCCCAGTCCAGAGTTGGTTGATATTGTTTTAAGTGAAGGTGGGGACAGCCAGCGAAGTGGCAAAGCGCTCCTTCAGAACATTACCTCCTATCATCTTCCACCTTGGAGATCTGGGCAAAACCATCTCATAACAGTATGTAAGATTCCCAACATGGAATCCATGAAAGTTTTAAAAGAAATAGATCATGGATTTATCACATAGAAAGGAGCATTAGGACCCAAACAAGAATCAGAGCTGGGGCCGTTAGGAGACAGGCTCAAATCAGAAGCCGAGTCAACATGCCCAGGCTCTTTACCCATGCTCCTTATAAATAATTCAACTGCATTTCATGTGAGATGGGAACGGGGGAGAACATGATGTGACTTAAAAACCCATGTTACTTAAAACCCATGTTACTTTAAATCCCATGACTGGTTTTTTGTTTTGTTTTGTTTTGTTGTTTTGTTTTGTTTTCTTCCTGTGTAGCACATACAACATAATGACCTGAACCGGAAAGGAAACGACTCGCCACGTGCGTGCAAGGTCATAGTCTGTCCACGTGCTTTATCGCTGACGCGCCTTGCCTGAAACGCACTACTAAAGGTGAGCCTGCAGTGTGTGTTGCTGCTAGGTCAAGTGGCATAACCAGATGGCAACCTCTCCCAGAGGTTCAGTCAGCTGAACAGGGTTCAGTCTTCATGAGGGTTCTGCACACCTCACAGTGTCAGAACCACGAACCATGATGCATGTGTGTCCTCCGTCTGGGATTGCCCAAAGACTAGCTGATGAGTCACTCTCCTGTCCTCACAGGGTGTCTTCCCTGGCTGTCCACTCGACCTGTGATTATTAGAGGGAAGGACGGCAGGGTAGGGACAATGGACGGCAGGGTGAGGACAGCGACTCACCTTCTCCGGGATGGTAAGAAGCAGCTGGCATGAATTCCTTAACAGGAAGTCACGGAGGTGTGAGAGGTCACCAGGAAACCCGCTTGTGTTCCTGACAACCCAAACAGGCGTCTCTGGCACATTTTAGTCATTGCGCTCCTGACGGACTGAGGCACTGTGTGCTACTCCCTGATTCCTGCTTGGTAAATGTGTTAAGTGGCCTGTGCTTATGCCTAAAGAGCACATAGGACCAAAAAGTGAAACTGTTCACTCCCACAGGCAGCTCTGCACCTCACACTGCAGAGCATCACAAGTGTCCTGAGTATCTCCTTCAGGAAGTCCCATCATCACTGCTGTATTTGGTGTGTGTACTGTTCATCTGAGACCAGAATTCTTTTCTTTTATTTTTTAATTAATTAATTAATTAATTTATTTATTTATTTATTTATTTTTGCTTTTTCAAGACAGGGTTTCTCTATGTAGCCTTGGTTGTCCTGGACTCACTTTGTAGACCAGGCTGGCCTTGAACTCACAGCAATCCACCTGCCTCTGCCTCCCAAGTGCTGGGATTAAAGGCGTGAACTCGCTCCTCTTGTCAGCCTCACCACCTAATCTTGCATTTTACAAATGCTCATTTTTGTTTCTTGGAATCGCCTGTCTTTATTACTGTATCTGCAAGAGACATTAGGAAAGAGAGGGTCAGCACCATGGACGGAGTCAGGGCCGCCTCCAGCCCAGGCCTGAGGCTGACTTGGAACAGAGTTCCTGGACTCCACCATACTGTCGGAGAACCATCCAGACTGATTCCTGCCTGTCCAGCCTTCCACGAGCTCTCCATCTGGATTGCTCATTTCTTTGTTTATAGTTCTACAAGGTGCCTTTCTTGTGGTCCTGGGGATAAAATTCACAGGCTCCTATGTACAAGGCCAGGATTCTAGCAGCTGGGCTACATCCCCAGCTGAATAACTCCGTGAGTTTCTCTAAAGAACCCACAGCACTGCAAATGTTCAAAGTGAAGTGAAGGACAGAGAAAAGGGGGAGTTAATACAAGACCAATTAATGTTATTTTAAAAATCCATGACTGTTTCTTTTATTCTGTGGCATCTACAACGAATTGCATTGTCTTATTAAAGATGGCACCAATGGTTAATTTATCATTGTTGCAATAATTAAAATAATATGGAAATGACATTCCGTTTATATAAATTTGCCACATAAAAGCCTCAAGCATTATCATGCCTATTCATAAGTGAAATTTAAACAATTCCATCAGGCTCATCACTATCAACAAAATTTTCATCGGTACATGTGACTAGAGGCAATTTCAAAACCCAACAGAGAGCCGCAGAAAGACACCCCTTTGCCCTTTAATTGTGATTTCTGTTGGCTCCAGAGCTGGCAGTAACATATTTACATGATCTGATCCTCCACCAAGACTGCTGCCCCCCCCCCCCACTTCTCCTCCTCTTGGTACGCCGTGCTTCATTGCAGATGAAGGAAGTTCCCAGAAGAGGTTCTACCTTTCAGCTCCCCTACCTAAGCATGTCTCGTTATCGAGCTCAGTAAACGACTCAACCAAAACCCATAAGGCGGCCACTTATCTATCTTCCTCTGAGGGAATCTACAAAGAAGTGGGAGTGACACCCACAAACACTAGCTCCAGCTGCTTGCTGCCTTTCTACACCTGTGTGCACAGCCACTTTGTCTATGCGGTCAGGCTCGGTAGTGTGTGCCCTCTGCCCTTTCTGAGAGGCTACGAGCTAGTCAAGGGCAGAAATGTGCTCCCCTCATCTGCATATTAGCGGTGAGCTTGACAAACAGACTACGAATGAGGTTATGTGAGAAGACTGAAAACACGCAGGACCCGAGCTGACTGTGACACTCAGTGAGGGTGCATGTGATCGCACTGAAAGCCTGGTCCTGGGGGTGCATGCTGTCAGTACCTCCCCCCGGATGTAGGACTAAAGCACATATGTGTGCATCATAAAACCCAGCTCAAGATAAAAGATCTGAAGTCCTGGCATTTTTGATACATGAAAAACATGTACCAGCCAGGCGTGGTGGTGCACGCCTTTAATCCCAATACTTGGGAGGCAGAGGCAGGTGGATCCCTGTGAGTTCAAGGCCAGCCTGGTCTACAGAGCAAGTGCAGGACAGCCAAGGCTACACAGAGAAACCCTGTCTCAAAAAACTAAAGAAGAAGAAGAAGAAGAAGAAAAGAAGAAGAGAAGAAGAAGAAAAGAGAAGAGAAGAAGAAGAGAAGAAGAAGAAGAAGAAGAAGAAGAAGAAGAAGAAGAAGAAGAAGAAGAGAAAAACACGTACCAAAACAAACAAACAAAACAAAAACAAACAAACCAAAAAAAAAAAAGGAAAAAAAAACAATTTTTACATAGAGTCACAGATGTAGTAAGCGATCATCTGGGGGGTAGACCTGAGCCAACAGAGTCTAGTGGCCATGCCTGTGGTCCAACCCGGAGATTCCATGGAAGACAGGTCAGACATGGCAGGAAGGCCCTGGTGTACGTTGAGACTGGCCACAGTGGAAGAGTGGGATGAAGGTGAAGATCCCTGAACCGTGACAATGCTCCATGATGAGACTGACCTCGGGAGCCCACGCCCTCCCTTTCATGCCTACCGAGGCATTGCTGCTTCCTCAAACCCTCAATGACGTGTTCACCTTTCACACACATCCAGAGAGATGTGAAGCCCTGAAAAGCAATGGGGCACCATGTGTCTTGTGCGCTGAGTACCTGCAGGGGGCACTGTTCACATATAGTCCTTGCGATGACGATCTGTATTCTGCAAAAGGGAGTCGCACCCAGCAGGATGCCAATTGCTCTTCTACCAAAAGATGGCAGGGAAGAACCACAGCCTGACCGGTCAATTTAATTCCAAAACAGTCCGTTTCCCGTCTCTAGATCCTGGATGAAGTGTCTCCAACTAAAGTAAAGAATGAAGAGACAGTAGCATGAAGCTTATTCATTGGCATATTTTGTTTGTCTTGTTTTACTATTTTCTATTATTTTATTTTATTTTACTACGCAGGCTCACTGACTGCTGCTGAAAGGTCCTGCCGCTGAGCCAGGAACTGTGTCAGCCCCCTCCAAGTTTTCCACAACTTAGTGCTCCCCCACCCCCATCCCCCACCCCAGAGGAACCCAGCCCAGTGTCTGCCTGCAGCCTCGTCCTGTTGTGCTGCAAGCTCTGGGGGCTGCAGTGTCCCCAGTTCTGAGGGAGGCTGCTGTTTAGGCCACCACAGTCGCTACAGGTGCCACAGATGCCAGGCTCAGAGTTGTGGCTGCTGTGGTGGCAGCATTGTCAATAGTCTGCGGGTTCTGACGGTAAGCACAGCTCTGGGGCTACTGCTGGCTTGTAGACTAGGATTAAACATTTGAGAAAAGTATTTGGGAAAAAAGTCAGTAAAATTCCTGGAGCCAGCACCAGATACTGGCGATGCCTCTGGTTCCTTAATAATTATTATTTAGTATTTATTATGAATTTATTAAACAAATGTATCTCCCTTACAACCAGGCTATCCTAAACAGGATGGAAAGGAGATTAAGAAGAACATGAACGAAACCTTCTATGTATCAGTTCCGCAGGGCGAGTCCCTTGGCAAATCCCTTGGCGTAATTCTCCGGCAATCTCGCAGATCCTCTACTCGACAGAAGAAGCCGCACCACTTGCTTGTAGCCTGAAACTACTGCCTCCTCTTCGTGCTGCAGCTTGCTTCTGACTCCTCCTACCCCCGTCGGGCTAGAACCCCCATCTCTCTCTCCGGTTCCCTCCTCCCATTAATGGTCATTTTGAATTACAATAGCCCTGCCCAAGCCCCCATCCTAGTCTTTAATCCCCGGGCCCATATGCCTCCTCTCAGTCTATCACAGGTCTATGTGAGGTCTCAATGGAGTCAGGCCACCCAAGACTGCTTTCACCTTGGGCCCAGTCTAAGGCGAGGTCACACTTCTTCCCACATACTGGCGTGTCTTGTCCCTGTCCTGTGAAACCTGGGCTGATGCAGTGTGAACATCACTGACCAGGGGCTGCTGACTTTTCCCCACCATGAACTCTGGTGATTCTGTAGAGAATCCAGTAGTCACTCTCTGACTTTCTAACACCCCGCAAAGTCAAGCATTTTCACGCCTTAAATTTTTACCAGGCCTGAATTTACTCATCCCGCACTGCTGTCTATTACCAGAAGGGTTGTAAATCTGACTGCATACAGTGCAAGAAACTACAGATGCCAACCTGAAACACACTCATTCAGATAAGTATCTGGTCCAAGTTCCTTTTTCCCAAGGTACCCATCCACCCACCCACTATCCCAAGCCCACACCCCCCCCCCCCCCCCCGCGGCCACCTTCTCAGCGCACCCATCTCGGCCAGGTGACTTGCGTAGCAGAGCGGAAGGAGCACAAACTTCCTTTCAAAATTCCTTTTGATATGTTTCCTTCTCTTTCATAAGAAGGCCTGGGTCCAGGAATATTAACACAAAGCGGTGTCCAGTCGACTTCCAGAGACAGCGCAAATGCAAAGCTATTCAAGGTATTCTAGTCCCTTGAATTCCCAGTGCTTCACACAGGTTTTGCTCTTGGTCCAGACTCTCCATCCTCAGCATCCAATTACACTCAACAACTTCTCCTGACGGTAGATAGGGTCCAGCCACCTTTCTGGCGTTAGTTCAAGAATCACAGTGCATATGTTCGGACATAACATTTCACAAGCCGTCAAGGCGAAGCCATGTCCACAGCTCACATGGAGAATGACCACACCTAAGTCAATGGATAGGGCCCCAAATAGGACCCTTGGTCAACTCTACATCATGTTGCCTCTTCGCCGTGTAAGAGAAATTGAAGGTTACAATCTGTATCCACTGAAACCCTGGCCACATCTTTTTATTTTATTTTTTTTCCTCAGTTTTTTCAATGCCCACAGTTCTTCATTTGCTTTCAGGAAAATCCCTCAAGTCTGCTTTCTTCAGAGCTCACTAACTTTCCAGTCACCCAGGTCACTTGCTGGGGCCTATGATCTGTAGCATGGCTTAGTCTCCCACCTGCTGTCCTTTCTGTGCATCTCTACCCCTTTCGCTCCCGTTCTTGTCAGCTTTCTCATTCTTTCTGCAATATTACACAAAGGCTAGGAATTTCAGTATTCAGTAGTGTCGACCTTCCAGCTACACACACGACTTCAGCAACCTCTTTACACAGCCCCTCTCCCACACACTTCTATCTGGGGAGGACCCGTAGAATCCTCTGTATGAAGAAGACATTATTTCTTATTTCCAAGCTAATACAACCACAAGTGGTGGGTATCCTGGACCTTCAAAACCTGAGGAAAAAAAAAAAAGCAACCCAGTGAACAATGTTGGGTAGAATAAGTCAAGGGACAAGTGACACACTGGTGATGTTGAAAAAGAGTTTTATTCACCTACATGGCTGGACAAAGGTGACATAATTGTCAGAAGGAAAGACAGTGGACTTTTAGAAAATCCATTAAAAGGGCCCAAGAAACACTTAGCCCAAGAGAGACTAGGATGGCTGAGAAAGAGCCAGCCAAGATGGGGCTACTACTCAGTACTCTTTGCTTTCCTCCGAACTCTCCTGACTGAGCCTCGGGCTCCAGGTCATCAGCAGCCCCCAGAGCTGTGGCCACAGCCCCCGGACTTCTGGCCACTGCCACGGTCACACGAACTGGAGCGGTCACACGAACTGGAGCTCCTGCGCCTGCACCTGTGGGACCTGCGCCTGTGGTGGCTCAGGCAGCAGCCTCCCTCAGGGCTGGGCACACTGCAGCCCCTAGAGCTTGCAGCACAGCAGGAGGAGGCTGCAGGCAGACACTGGGCTGTGCTCTTGGGAGGGCACTTGGGGGAGGGGCACTTGGGAGGAGGCTGGCACTGCTTCTGGTTCTGCTGGCAGGACATCTCGGCAGGAAGTTGACCTAAGAAAGTATCATAGAAACAGTGTAGAGAGAAGCTTATGGTGAACATCTAGTGACTTAGTCTGTCAAGCACATGCCGCCCATCAGCTATCTGCTTCCTAAGTCAGTGTCTCTATGAAATAAGTCACACATCCATCTTTACAAAGCATTCTCTGGACTGTCTGGCAGATCAGCAGGCATCTTTGGTAACACACTCAGAACAATGAATAAAGGGGATCCTGACACACTGTGGCTTGCAGGACGCCCCCAGCTCCCTGATTATGACACACAGATCCTTTCCCTCCTCACCATCACATCCCCCACCACTGCCCATTGTGAACCTTTTTCTAGGCTTCTAGCTCAGATCTAGCTTGCCTGTCCCACACGCTCCCATAGGATGTAATGGTCCAGGATGGGCACCTACCAGATGCAAAGGAGATAGGAGACCTTCAGAGCAGGCAATGGATGAGGAGACCTTCAGAGCAAGAGCCTTTTTATTCTGTGGGGAGCTGGTGAAGCATCACCCAAGCATGTTGCTGTTTTCACAACTAGGG